>NW_004797953.1:170715-171870 GCF_000002075.1 Aplysia californica | reverse complement strand
GGCTCAACACCTTTCATACCCATTAAAGAACTCATTTCTGTGTGGATTTTTCAGAAAAGCTTTGACTAAAGGCACAAAAATGTAAATTTTCAGTAAAAACGGACGCGCTAAGGAAATAAATAATCTTTGTCTGCCATTTCTCACCAATTTTACCTATGAAAACATGTGACCCCCACCTCCTTCTTTCACAGATATCTCGACTTGTATTCAAGATAAATGGATTTTTTCCCCCCATCCAAATAAAGACAAGTGAACAAGCTTTAAGATGATACCAATAACTCTACATGCCCAAAAATTTGACGAGAGTCTCATTCCACCACGCTGCCTCACATATGTGAGCTCGATTCCAGTGTAGAGAGAATTTTTATCGCGTGTCTCCATCTTTTTGCAGGTACGTTATATATGTCTCTCATCCCGGGCTGGCTCTGACAGACAAAATCGAGAAGTGTCGATAGCGGTGTAAAATGTTAACAGGTAGTTTAGTAAGAGTTTGGCGGCACTTGCAACACACTTAATAGGTCGTATCAGTGCCGAAGATTAGAGGTGTTACAAGAGAGTGACAAACACAGAAAAAGAAGGAGGTGAGATAAGGATGGTAGATGTTGGATAGAAGAGAAGGAGCAGATCACACCAGAGCACCCGACAACCACCCACAAAATGTTAACAGTTCCTTGTTTTAAATTGTTAGTTTCAAGAGATGGGTGATACACAGTGCAGGTGTATGTCAAACCCAACAACAGATGAGAAGTTTATCACACGGAGACGCTGTTGGAAATGTCATGACCACTAATCGAAAAAGACGAGAAGGTCAGAGACGTCGCTGCCAGAATGAAATTGTAATTGTAGTCAACATTTTACGCCCTCGTCAACACAATTTAGAACCATTCAGGAGGCGGGCTGCTTCGGCATTGTCAATTCAGAACCAGCCTGGGTTGAAAGGATATAACGTCCCTGAGGAATTTCTCCCCACAAGAGAATCAAACTCATGTCCGGGGGCTCTCGTGGCCTAGAGGTTAAGGTGTTGGCCTCTATTCGGGTTTGAATCCGGGTAGCGACAGAAAAATTTTCTTCTCTTAAATTGTCTCCCTTCACCTCCTTTTCTGCTCTCTAGCAATGTTCTGTCGTCTGCTTTCGTCTCCTCTTTCTGCCCCCACC
>NW_004797953.1:168121-170317 GCF_000002075.1 Aplysia californica | reverse complement strand
CATCGAGCGACAGTGAAGCGCCTAACCGCTACACCACAGGCCCCGGTTGTAAAAAAAAAAAGCGCTGTAGAAACTGTCGATGACCGTAAAAGGCCAGACAGTCTGAGATAATGCGAGCGACATTCAAAGACGGGCAATCATGGGTATAATAAGATTATAATTTAATCGTCTTGATAAGGTCAGTGAGAATAAAACAGAGACAAACCACCTATTAATGTTCTACATAATCCTTTAGCTGTTTTTTTTTTTCTTCTAAATTCGTTTATTTATTCGTTTATTTTTTAAATTTATTTTTTACTTTTTCATTTTAGTCTTTCAAATTACTAGAATCCTTAGCAAATGTACGTTTATTCGCACTGAATGTAATATTAACTGTTTATTTTAGTTAGCTCAGGGATGAAATATCAAAGCTGATAAGCCAATTACTGAGGTCTGATAATGGTCTTATGTAGGCCTAATGATGTTCTAATATAATTTTAATGGTGGTCTTATGTACGTCTAATGTAAGTCTAATGTAGGTGTACTTGTGGTCTTATGTAGGTCTTATGATGTTTTAAAATAAGTTTAATGGTGGTCTTGCGTAGGTCTAATAGCGGTCTTATGGTGATCTTATGGTGATCTAATGGTGATCTAATAGTGGTTTATGTACTCGTAGGTCTAACAGTGGTCAAAAGGAGATCTAATGGTAACCCAGTGGTGGTCTTGTGTAGGTCTAATAGTTGTCTTATGGTGATCTAATGGTGATCTAATGGTGATTTAATGGGGATCTAATGGTGATCTAATGGTGATCTAATAGCAGTTTATGTAGGTCTAACAGTGGTCTAATGGAGATCTAATGGTAACCTTATGGTGGTCTAATAGTTGTCTTATGGTGATCTAATGGTGATCTCATGGGGATCTAATGGTGATCTAATGGTGATCGAATAGCGGTTTATGTAGGTCTAACAGTGGTCTAATGAAGATCTAATGGCGGTCTTATGTAGGAATAACAGTGCACTTACGATGGTCAAATAGTGGTCTTATGGTGGTCTAAAGTTGGTCTAAAAGGCGAACAGGGAGATTAGAGTAGAGAAAGCGACAGAGGTGTTTATGGGGACGACGAGGATGCCGCTGCTGGATTACAACGGTGACGACGACAACAACGACGACGACGACGATGATGATGATGATGATGATGATGGTGATGATGATGATGATGATGATGATGATGATGATGATGATGATGATGATGATGATAATGATGATGATGATGATGATGATGATGATGATGATGATGAATGTGGTCATCAAATTTACTTTTTCCGCCCCAGGAAAATCCACTTCTTTCCTGGACTTGTCCCTCCTCATTATAAATAACCAAATTGAAACAGACCTGTACAAAAAACTTACCAACTCCAACCGTTATCTCCCACCTTCTTCAAACCATCCCAAACATGTATTTCATTCTGTGGTCTATAGTGGTGCCCTTAGACTCCACCGCATTTGCTCCCGTGAAAATTCTTTTAAACAACGGATAGAGGAATTCACGGCCAACCCTCTGCACAGTGGATACCACAAAAATTTCATTATTCCCATAATCGAGAAAGTCAGCAAATTGAACAGCACCAACCTTCTGACGTACAAACCCCTTAAGCCCAAACAGAAAAGACCTTTTTTTGTTACAACTCATCACTAAAAATTACCCAATGTACATAAAATCCACGGCCAACATAAAAACATTTTGAAAAAATCAGCCTGTTTCCCCGATTCCCCTCTGATCGCACTACGACAGCCACCTAATCTGGGCAACCTCCTCATTTGCACTAGGGCAGTAACCCCCACATCCTCACCCCCGACAAGCACATGTACCTCACCTCAAAATTATCCTTGCCAAAAACCTAGATGTAAAACATGTGCTTATATGAAAGGGACCAACTTTGTAGTAGGCCCCCACTTTAAAAGAAAACTTTCCCACAGCATCACCTATGAAACCAAAAACGCGATTTACCTCATCTCTTGTCTCTCCAGCCCAATATGTAGGTCAAACTACCACCACACGAAGAGATAGGTTCGTTAACCATAGGTATTCAGTACAGAAAAACTCATGCACACCAGTCAGCCAACATTTCAACAGTCCTTATCACTCACAATGGAGTCTCCGACCTGCAGCTTCAGGGCATTGAAATAGTTCGTAATCCTACAAAAGAAAATCTAAAT
>NW_004797953.1:164185-165227 GCF_000002075.1 Aplysia californica | reverse complement strand
CCCCCCCCCCCCGTAAAAAAACCGCTAAAAAAACGACAACAAATTAAATTTTTAAAATCATGCACAGTTACCTGGCTCTGTTTTCGGAATCCGCACACACTGACCACCTGTTCACCGGAGCTAGAAATAGACGGACCGAAATTGTAATTAGTCGCTTTTAAGGACAAGCAAGCTAACCACAGAGAAGAGATGTTACCGCAGACTCCTTGACATTTCGTACAAAGACCACGTTTCAAATGCTGAGGTACGAAAGAGAATCACCAAGGCAGTGGGGCAATACGGAGATCTACTGACCACAATGAAGAGACGAAAATTAAAATGGTACGGGCATGTCACAAGATCCACAGGACTTGCCAAAACAATCCTGCAAGGAACCGTACAGGGAAAGAGAAAGAGAGGAAGGCTGAGAAGTAGATGGGAGGACAACATTACAGAGTGGACAGGAAAGACGATGGGTGACAATCTGAGGAAAGCAGAGGACAAAAATAGATGGCGAGAGCTGGTTTTCCAATGCAGTGGTGCCCCAACGGTTGCCCCAACCACGGGATAGAAGAAGAAGAAGAAGAAGAAGAAGAAAAACGGCTAACCAGATTTCGGGGGTTTCCAGAAATCTTGACCTTCACCAAAAGTGGGAATTGCCCTACGTATGGGAGAAGTTTGGTTTCATTGGCGTGTATACTTGTGTGGTTATAGAGAATACTCTCCTTGTCTTTTAAAGAAATGAACAAGGGGCAAAAACTTTACCTTCGATTTTCTCAAAATAGTGTTCTTCGGAATAGCCTCCTTGTGCTTAAACGCGACATGTTAAGCCACAACCAACCGACCATCGATACTTTATTTATAGAGGCACCAGCCATCCATGTCCAGGTGCTGTTTTAGCCATTTTTGATCACAACAGAAAAAAAATGTTGAGCTTCTTCTCCCTCTCCCTACTCTTCTTTCAGTTTCAGTACAGGCCAACCCGCTCGGGAAAGGATACTATATCTCTGTAGAAAAAATGCAGCTATTCCATAGAAATACCTGCTGAACCAGCGCCGCCCCC
>NW_004797953.1:158513-164067 GCF_000002075.1 Aplysia californica | reverse complement strand
CCCAGGGTTGGTGTTTGAACTTACATCACAAGCATGACAAACTGACAGAAAGTACAATCAGTTTGACAAATAAGAAAAAACTGACAAACATTTTTTTACAGATAACACACGGAGATAGACTGATGGAACAAAGAGATAGACAGATGGAACAAAGAGAATGGCAGATGAGACCCAAAAACTGACAGGTGAAACCAAAAAATTGACAAATGAGACAAAGAGAAGGGTGATGAGCAGGCCCACCCCGCCTCGACTGAACCCTGCATGATGGAAGTTATCACTGACTCTCTCAAAAAGAGTACATGTAAATGTAAATGAATGATTGATTGACTGTATGAATTGAATCTTATTTTTCAATTGTTTATAACGAAAGAACCCCCATTTTTGAAATTTTACAGAGTAATTTGCTTTGATTTGCATACAAAAAGGAAGAAGTATTGAATAAGACAAGCTGAATTGACATTTTCGAGGGACTATCTCTACACCACCAATTTGAAGGTGGAGAATAAAAAAACTTAAGTTACAATTACAGTGCTGTAATTATGACTGTCATCAATACTCAAATACTGGGCCTGTGACAAACAGGGCAGCCCCTTACCAAACAACGCCTTGCCCCCACATTTCAGTGCAAGCTTGTAGATTTCTTTCTACTATGACCACAGAGACATCTCCATGTGAGTCTCGAAAACTACTCACTCGTTTGCTGGACTGCGCGTGGCTTGCCCTTTAGGTTCAGCGTTCCACGGTGGGCATACGCGGCCCACGTTCGTTTACGTGGTTGACGTCACTGCCACCCACCAACTCTATTACTAAACACAATCTCTTTGGGGGGAGAATTTCCTTCCAGTATCTCAGTCCATTGTCTCAGTCTGTCTACAGGGACGTTGTATCCCTCTGACCCCGAGTTGGCCCTGGCAGTCATTGTCAAAGCCCGATTCCTAAATGTGAGGCAGCGTGGTGGAATCAGGCTCTCGTCAAAATAATCAAAGAGAAGAAACTTGCTTTTTCTGTTGGTTTGTGAATTTTTATCCTTTTTTAAATATTTTTTTTTGCTTTTTGGGTCAGCACCTTTCATGCCCATTAAAGAACTCATTTCTGTGTCGATATTTCTGAAAAACGTTGATTAAAGGCACAAAAAATGTACATTTTCTGTTACGTCGGACTCTTAAGCTAAGGAAATAACTACTCTTTGGCAACCATTTTCTGACTAATTTTACCTCTGAAAACAGGTGACCCCCACCTCCTTGTTTCGCCAATATCTCGAGTTGTATTCAAGATAAATGGATATTTTTTTCATCCAAATAAAGACAAGTAAACAAGCTTCAATTGACGAGAGCCTGATTTCACCACGCTGCCTTACAAATGATCTAAACTGTGTCGACTGGTACGTAACGCACCTTCACCTTCACCTTCACCTTCACCTTCTTCTTTACTTTCACCTTCACCTTCTCCTTTACCTTCACCTTCACCTTCACCTTCACCTTCTCCTTTACCTTCACCTTCACCTTCACCTTCTCCTTTACCTTTACCTTCATCTTCACCTTCTCCTTTACCTTCACCTTCACCTTCACCTTCACCTTCACCTTCACCTTCACCTTCACCTTCACCTTCTCCTTTACCTTCACCTTCACCTTCACCTTCCCCTTCACCTATCCCGTAGACTGGATGTCTGTCGGGGCGCTTTTGAAGAATTGACCACCAGCTTCCTCCACTCCTTCTGGCCTTCAGCTTTCCTGAGCTTGTCTTTGTTCCAGGCCCGTCCATTCCTTGATGTTGTCCCCCCAACTTTTCTTCGGTTTTTCCTCTGCTCCTTTTCCCTTTTGACGATGCCTTGCAGGATCATCTTGGCAAGGCCGGATGAACGGGTGATGTGTCCATACTATTGCAGTTTGCGTTTCCTGACCAGAGTGAGAAGGTCAGCATATTGGCGATAACATAGAGAACGCCGAAGTTTAAGCGGCTGAAGATCAACGCTGACAAGGGCCAGTAAGTGTCTGATTGATTCCACATAGAGGGCACCTAAGGCTTAGATCTAGATCTAAGAAAATAATTACATCACAACACAGCTGGTATTCACGAAGCATTTATTAGAGGATTTTAAAAAACCTCGAAATTCCTAAAATATTGCTTAAAATGTAATTCTGCTTGATTGCAACCCTAATTTGACGACACTGATTTAAAAATAATGCAATTAGTTTTTGTCTACCGTGAAGCACCAACTCTGAAATGATCATTTAAAATTTCGGTAGTCCAATCGAAGGATGTGTACTTTCTCCAGTCTTGTTCTCCCTGTATAGTGAAAATATCATGAGACACATAGAAGAAATGCCTGGTATCTCGATAGGGGGACACAATATAAACAATCTAAGATATGCAGATGGCACAGTCCTAATAGCAGAAGATGAAGAACACCTGCAGAATCTATTAAATGTCATCGTACAAGAGAGTGACAACATGGGCTTAAACCTAAACATCAAGAAAACCGAAACGATGGTGATAAGCAGAAATACTCCAATCCCAACATGCAATATCAAAATCAATGATACCACCCTCAAGCAAGTACAACATTTTAAATATTTGGGGACCATTATATCATCAGATGGTAGATGTCACACCGAAATTAAAAGCCGCATTTGCCAAGCAAAAGCAACCTTCCACAAGATGAAACAGATACTAACAAACATCAATCTGTCACTGGAAATGAGGAAAAGAGTAATGAAAAGTTACATCGAGCCAATCCTATTATACGGGTGCAAAGCATGGACAATCAATAAACAGCTGGAAATAACAATTGTTGCGGCAGAGTTGTGGTTCATGAGACGCATGCTACGTATCCCATGGACAGCTAGAAAAACAAATGAAGAAGTCCTGGTTGAAGCAAATTATAGAAAACAACTTATCACGAATATAAGAAAACGACAGGCAAATTTTTTCGGACACACAATGCGGAAAGAAGCATTAGAGAACATTGTAACAACAGGAAAGTTTGATGGAAAGAGAGGTAGAGGCAGACAGAGGGAAAAGATACTGGACAAGATGACAACATGGCTGGGAGCAGCAAGAACAACAGACACCATTGCTGCTTCGAAAGACAGATGGAAGTGGAGGTCCATGATCGCCCACGCCAGTCGGCAAGGCACCGGATGATGATGAGTCCAGTCGGGTGACGTCACGCAAACCGCTGAACCCGAGTTGACGACGGCGAGACGGCATTGAGAGATCGCGACCTCAGTTCTTTCTTGCCCCATCTCTCTTTTTAATAACAATGAAAACGGTTAACAACAAAAGGGGAGATTAAGGAGAAGTCACATTTTTTACTGTTAAAGAATGGAGATACGACAAGAAAACACTGAGGTCTCGAGTTGACAGCGAGGCGCCCTTCCCAGTTTTTCGGCGTAATAAAAATGCCGTTTGGATTCCGATAAAGCCGACAACGCCAATCGGTGCTTAAAGCCGCCTGCAGGCTGCCAGCTCTATGTGGGGCAAGTTGGAAATCATAAGGGAATTTTTATACCTATCGGCAGTTACAGAGTCAGTCTCCGAAATCGGCGTTCTGTATGTTTTCTCCCTTAGGTCCGATTTCATTTTTAATTCGTTGCTTAACTTCATCTTTTGTGGAGTGATCTTTGTATGGGATACCAAGGATAACGCGTCTATATTTAACCCCCCCCCCCCCCGAAATTGTCAATAAGCTGTTCAAATGTTTAACCCTATCCGTACGCCCTGGGGTCATTTTGTATCCCCGGGGTTGTATTCTTCACACTTTAGAATACTTCTAATACGGTACGAAGATCTCTTTAAAACTTTCAGTATTTCTCCAAAAATTATATTGACAGACTGCAATGCAAAGCGTACGGATCGGATAAACGAGAAAAACTTCCTCTTTGGAAAGTGGTAGCACAGAGTTCCCCGCGTTGATTGGGTACGATAGTCATACACGACGTACGGATAGGGTGAAAACCTGAAAGAAAAGTTTGTGGGGGGTTTTCCAGGAGAGAAAATAAATCTATTTCCTTTTTTTTTTTTCAATTTTACCTACTTTATAATGGTGTATCTTTGAAAAATTTTCAACATTTAGAAGTTGAATTTTGACAAAGAACACCTAGATAATACCACAGAGTAAAGAACTGCAATCATTTGACACCAATTTAAAATGAATACAATGACATTTAAAGACGTCGGTTGCCTAGTGGTTAGGCTCTCGGACTCGCAACCGTAAGGTCGTGGGTTCGAATCCTGTCAGGGGCCCGACGTTGTGTCCTTGGGAAAGGCACTTTGCACAAATTTTCCTCACTTCACCCAGGTGGAAATGGGTACCCGGCTATAAACAGTGAACGATCTTGTCAGTTTGATAGTGTTTGAGCGCGTGAAACCCGCAGCTTGCACTGTATGCTTCCGCGGAAGCCGAGAATGTTTCTGAGTGTTTTCTGAGGGTCTGCTGGGGTAATAATGGTTGTAAAGCGTATAGAGCATGCTCTTGAGCATGGATATGCGCTATATAAATGCAATTATTATTATCATTATTATTACATCAATGGCAGCTCTTGGAATGCTCCACTACTGACTGAAGCAAGATACTGTACTGAGACATTCACAGTCAAAGATTTTACTTATATTTTCAGAGCAATTTTAAGAGACACCTTTTCTAAATTTACTGAACTTACTTTAATTCACTTTATCCGTCCTCTTGTACCTCTAGGGCGTCGAGGGGAGAAAGAGCTTTCTGTCTCTAGCAAATCGGGTGTCCTGGCTGGGTGGGATATTGAATGTTCTCAAGGTATCCTTCACACCCTGGATCCAGGTCTTTCTTGGTCTTCCTCTTGCCTTGTACCCTGATACTTTCCTATACTATGGTAAATTTACTGAAAATACATTTAAAATCATACCGTACTTTAAAGATTTTGAAAATTGATTCTCGTCACAAACGTCATCAAGGAGACTTACAAAGGAAAAAGAAAAACAATTGTCCTATTTAGACAGCAGGTGTTTTCGGCTCTTTCTACTGTTCAGCATGACGTACTTTGTAGGAACAAAACTCATTTATCCCCCCCCAACCACACTCCCCCACGACACTCTCCCCCCCCCCCATCCCCACCCCCACCCCCACCCCCACCCCCACCCCCCAGCTTTCGGGCGGTGGGTGAGTGGGTGGGCCAGAACATCGCGGCCGGCTTTGGTGGGTGGACTGACGTCATAGACGGTTGGCACGCCGAGGTCCAGGTCTTCCCCTACGGCCACCACCAGCTGCATCAACAACTAGTGGAGGGCGGTTCCCGATTATTGCAAACTAGATATCGCAGGAATCGAGTCCGAACCCAATTTTTTTCCACTGTTGTGATTTCTTCCGGGTGTCCATGATTTCTTCCAGTGGTTCCGACCCCTAGACAGTTACATGATAACTTCCAGCAAAGTAGCAATAACTTCCGATGAATCCAACACCTAGCCAGTTTCGGTTACCTTGTTGTCTTCAAGCAGCTTAAGGATCCAGGTTAATTTCGATTTCGAAACACGGTGAGGCACTAACATTTTTTCTTTTCAAAAAATGATTTTTTTTAAA
>NW_004797953.1:148513-156013 GCF_000002075.1 Aplysia californica | reverse complement strand
ATATACACATAATGTACACATTTTTTTTTAAAATTTATTTTTTGGGGGAGGGGGGTCTTTTTTAAAATACTCACTTGATCCATCTTTTTCTTGGTCTTCCTTTTGCTTTGAAGCCATCATGTCTCATACTCTAGGCCTTGGAGTTTGAGGCCGGCTGTTGTAGACCCATTCTCACAACGTGTCATAGTCACACACCCTTCATCTCAGACTGAGCACTGCCGTGATCACCGCCCTGAGCTTTCTTCAATAACTTCACTGCTAAGCGTGCGCTACTGAAAGGTGAAACTACCTGCAAGTAAAGGGCCCTCCAGGTTTACCTGACAGGTCTAAGGCGGCCTGAAGACCGACAGGCATTAGGTAAAAAACGAAGTGTAGGTCTAAAAATAAGACCCTAACACCATTAAGACAAGTGGTTTACTTGTTACGACTCAGTCTGTTCGGCTTGTACAAGGGCAAAGATCTGTACAGTACTCCCGAACAGTGCATTTGCCTTCTTCTTCTTCTTCTTCTTCTTCTTCTTCTTCCTCGTTCTCGATGACAGCAGCTAGACAGTCAGTCCGATGTCGCGCACAAACTGTGCAGTTCGCTTCAACTCTGAGATACTGCCATAGAGCTCTCTCTCAAGGGGAGCCACATTCTGCCACGTCTGGGTACGAAGTGTGACATAACACGGGCAGTGCTGAAGGATATGGTTGGCATCCTCTTGGTCGTGTCCACATTCACAGATCGCTGACTCTCCCACTTTTAATTTAGTGTGCATATGGTGTTTGAGTCTGTTGTGGCCACAACGGAGTCTAAAGATTGTGACATGGTCTGCTCTGTTTAGTTTGCAGTAGGGGTGATGTCTGCTGTGTTTAGGGTGGGACCTATACTCTCTGTCACAGAATCTATGTGTTGCGTACGCCACACAGTGGCGGTGGGTAGTGAAGGGCTCACGGGCTTGAGCCCCTATCCCCTCCCCACCCACCACTCCCAACTCTATCCCAAAGTAAATAAAAGTTTCTCCATAATGAAATAAACAGTTGAAACCGTTATGACCGCACGCAATGAAGAGAGAGAGAGTGATCAACTAGGCGGCTTGCTCGCTTATCCAATCACTGTTGTCACCGCTTACAACTATAGTAACCGAGCAGCCAATCAAATGTCTTTAGGGCTCAGTGAAGATGAGCCCTTTCCCACAGCCCGTCCTTAATGAAACTCTTCTTGTAAAAAGGGAGAAGACTGGGGAAAACTAACACTGGACCGAGGGCTCACGCTCTCCTAGCCCTGACAATGGGGTGAACGTTTACGACACACTTTCCCCCACTGACACAGATACCTATGCGCTCATTGGTTCTTTGTTGGGTGCGTTCAACTTTCTCGACTACACGGCCTAATCCAGCTCATAGAAGTATTATGTTTGAAGTGCTGTGTGTGCATGTTTGTGTTTGTGCTGCTGAGATCAGTTATGAATCAGGTCGAACTACTTTCAAGGCAACTTTTTCATCACATGAAAACTAATTAGAGGAAATCTGGAGGTGAATGGGCTTCGACCCCACCATCAACAAGAATTTAACTAAGAACAAAGAGATGGAAAACAAAAGCAACTCTTCTCGTTTGAAAGGTTCTGAAAATACCATGGCTCACCGTGAGTATAGAAAAATCATCACTGTTTTAATTCTTATTGCTTGCTATCTGGTGGTAAAGAACTGGAAGCAAACAAAGCCCCACCCACATTTTGGTCCACCCGCCGCCACTGACGCCACACGGCCCCTGACTTGATTGACTTTACTTTTACTTTTTCATCCTCTGTTGCCGCTGAGCGTCGAGGATAGATGCAGTTTTCTATGGTAGGCCAGCTCCACAGCTCTTTCAGCTGTGATATTATGTTTTCTCAGGGTTCCCTTGACACCCTCAACCCACCCAAAATAGCGGCGACGGACAAAACACCAGAACACCAGTCTTACTCTTACTATAGACAAGTCTTAGTGCGCGCGGCACCTTCCTTTTTATTTGACTCAAACTGAATACCTTATTTGTCCTTTGGGTCTTTTTACCTTAAATATCTTAGTAATGAATAGATCTAGCGCTGGGGTGGTTGGCGTATGCTCTTAATTTTATTTTTATTAAGGGTTTTACGGCACGGAAAGAAGGAGCACACCACACAAGAAGTCCCGCCAACTATCACTACTACTACTACTACTACTACTACTACTACTACTACTACTACTACTACTACTGCTGCTGCTACTACTACTACTACTACTACTACTACTACTACTACTACTAGTACTACTACTACTACTACTACTACTAGTACTACTACTACTACTACTACTACTACTACTACTACTGCTACTACTACTACTACTACTACTACTACTGCTACTACTGCTACTACTGCTACTACTGCTACTACTACTACTACTACTACTACTACTACTACTACTACTACTACTACTACTACTACCCTGTCACATACATCCAAGTTCTTATAGTGGCAATCAAGTTAACCAATGTTTGTGGCGCATCAGTTAGGCTCTTCGCTGTCTCCTGCGGAAGGTGAGGGTTGAATTCAGGTATGGATTGGGGGTATTTTTTATCGAGTATCTCTCATTGACTGCTGGAACGTTGTATCCCTCTCAGCCCGGTTTGGCTCTAAGCGAGAGACGTCGATGAAACAGCCCACCTCATATACAATATTAATTAACGTTAATGGGAACGAAACACAAAGTGTGTCAAAGGACAATTACAATCTCCACTATTCTAGCAGAAGGCCTTTTTTCTATTCTATTCCTGTGTCGTTGCTGTCTGTGGCGGGTGGTTGGAGAGCACCAATGGTCTCAGTTCTTTGTCTATTTCAATTTCTCTGTTGTTTCTGTTCATCAGTCTATCCTTTTGTTGGCGATGCTGTATGACCGTTAGGCTTCATTTTTATTACCGCTGCTGCTGCTGCTGCTGCTGCTGCTGCTGCTGCTGCTGGTGGTGCTGGTTGCTGCTGCTGTTGTTGTTTTTGTTGTTGTTGTTGCTGTACTGTTGTTGCTGCTGCTGCTGTTGTTGTTGTTGTTGTTGTTGTTGTTGTTGCTGTTTCTTCTGCTGCTGCTGTTGTTGTTTTGTTCTCGATCACTGTTGTTGTAAATGTTGTTTTATTGCTTTTTTTCAAAATTCTCAAAATAAAAAAAAAACGCGGCGTTAACGTAAAATGTCATATTAATTATTCCTTTTCCAAAGAAACGTCCGACCATCTGTTGCTGAAAAGAAAGCCGTACGTAATAGTTCCAGCGGCAGTACGAAGTGAAGGGCTGAGGAGCTTGAGTCCAACCCATCCCTACCCACAACTCTTTCCTTAATACGTAAATAAATGTGTCATCGTTAACGAAATAATCAAGTGAAGCCCGTAAGGCTGCTTCAGAATCTTCCGCCTCTAGTTGCATGCAGTGAACACACGTTCTTATTCGTTTATCCAATCACTGTTTTCATCGTTTGCAACGATAGTAACCTGATATGTTTAACAGCCAGTCAACTGGCTTTAGGTCCCAGCAAGGATGAGATCGTTCCCATGGTCCTCTCTTAATGAAACCCTTTTTATAAAACCATAAAAGAAATAAAAGAGAGCTAAGGAAAACTGTTATTAAAAGAGATCTCGTTCTCTGCAAGCCCTGGCAATGTGATGAAAGTTCATGACACACTTTCTCCAGAGACCGAGTAACCAACAAGCTCCTCGGGTCTTCGTTAGTTATGTCTTGCTTTCTGCGACCACACCGCCTTATCCAGTTACTGTTGTTTGCCTGCATGTGTGTGAGTGTGTGTGTGTGTGTGTGTGTGTGTGTGAGTATGTGTGTGTGTGTGTGTGTGTGTGTGTGTGTGTGTGTGTGTGTGTGTGTGTAGGACACACATACACACACTCAAAAGCATACGCACACAAACATAAAAACGCATTCATATCTAGACTTTCCTCTGAACCGAGGAAATGCTACCTTTGAACTCAACCTTCCCCCATCTCTGAGCCCGACCCACAATCTGACCTATTCACCGCCACTGAATATTTCATCTTTTGCTTAATTAACGAAAATCATCACAGAGTTCAGACAGAGACATGAGGTGTCAATTATGTTTCTTTATTATTATTACTATTACTATTATTATTATCAAACGCTTTAAAGATAAATACTATTGCTAAGATCACCGTTAAAACAAAAGGTGTTCGTGAGGAACGATCGGATGGAAGGACTGGGTTATGGCAAAGAAAACGTTGTGATCTCGAGACCAGCTGACAGAGGCCATCGTGCGATTCTTGGCCCGGACCTCAGTGAGAAGTGGCACTTGTTTCATTATCCAAGTCAGTTTTGATATCTTGATCTCTATATAATACATACTCACTGTATATAAAATTATCGGAATTTAGTAATTTTAGCTAAGTTACCGCAACTTAAAACTCCCATGAAAGAGTTAATGTACAATCTATGGATATATAAATGGTGAAATGGTGAAATGGTTAAACCTGTATTTATAGATACAGCTACTTAGCCGATATACACACACGTGCCACGGCTCTGAACTAGAACTGTATTGAGAAAGAAACTGTGAACTCGACCAACATGACTATTAACTGGGTTGCTGAGGACTTCCTTCACATGGCTCGCAGTTTCCTTGCTGTTCAGACATATTATGCTTCACATCGGTAGTTTGTTAGGGTTGGGTTGTTTTTTAAAAATAAAGTAGACAGCAGTGCAGTCTTTACGAGGGGAGGGGCGGTGGTGGCCATTTCCAATTTCCCAGCGTTGTATGAAGAGTGGTAGACCTCAGATATCAGGACAGGATTGCTGGGTTGTTTCTGTATACTTGCTCCTGGAATTTTTGTGACCATCTTGGAAGGGGGGTGGGGGAGGGGGGGTGCAAAGAGGAAGATTTTTTTCCGGGGGGAAAGGGGGGGGGGGAGAAAATAGAAAAAGGAAAAAATGTAATGCTTTCTTGCAGAATTAAGGGAGAAACGTTGTATTTTATAATGCCAAAGAACTTCAAATGCTCAAGTCACCGCCAACTTTTTGTATCTTATTATCGAATGTACTTACAACATCGATGATGATGATGATGATGAGGATGAGGATGAGGATGATGATGATGATGATGATGATGATGATGATGATGATGATGATGATGATGATGTAAGTAGAGCCTTTGTAGTATAAGACCGACGTCAGTTGTGTAGAGGTTAGGTGCTTCGCCGACTCACGCGGAAGACGAGTCAAGTTCCTGTGTGAGGATAGTTTGTGCTTTCCGAGTAGCTTGGTCTTTCTGTTGGGATGTTGCATCCCTCTAATCCCGAGTTGGCCTGAACAGACACGGTAGAAGCCTGCCTCCTAAATTATCCGAAACAATGAGTTGAGCATTTAATTTAGAAGGCGGCCTTCGATCCTTCCAGTTAAAGAGTATGTATCAGAATGAGCATAGATGTGTGTTGCTCTTAGAGTATGTATCAGTATATAACTCCAAAGGTCTAGTATTTAAATTCCCGCATGTGGTTGAATGATGCTTTTGGTGTAAGTGTACAATTTGTCAGCTTTACTTCTTTCATATTGAATTTTAATGAGAGTAATGTATAATAATATGATTTTAATTTTTTAAAATGTATACCTGCATGTTTTTTTTACGGTCCT
Organism: Aplysia californica; assembly: GCF_000002075.1. Lineage (NCBI taxonomy): Eukaryota > Metazoa > Mollusca > Gastropoda > Aplysiida > Aplysiidae > Aplysia > Aplysia californica. Next base: position 150,377 of record NW_004797953.1, on the reverse strand, counting down.
GTACAGTCAAGGAAAATTTCCCTCTGGGATAATAAAGTACTATCTTATCTTATCTTAAGGGCAACCCGCCCTAGCAGAAAACCGAGATACTCGATAAAAATCCACCACACGCAGGAATCGAACTCGAGTCTTCTTCATGCGACAGCGAAACGCCTAGCTGCTACACCATAGATGACGGTACTTGGGGCTCCTGAAGCTTTGATTGATTGATTGATTGATTGATTGATTGATTGACTAGGTGTTTTACGGCACTATCGACTCAATTTTGGTTATGTAAGTGCCAACAAGTTTTACTGCAACAAATCTATCATCAAGTTATGTTTTAGTAAGAGTTTTACGGCGCTCGCAACTGCATACGTCATACCATCATCATGTTGAAAGGACGGACAGACATTTTTAAAAATCGTTGTAAATATTATGGTATAGACTTATTTACCTTGGTATTTACAATATTAATGTCAGTGTATGTATATACACTGACGACCACAATAATACATTTTTGTACCCTATTAAACAATCCCATTTCTTTTATAAAACTCAAAATTTTTCTCGGAACCACGGTGTCAAAAAGAATTTTGACATCTTTACATCAGAAGTATTTTATGCGTATATCTTTGAAGTCGACACATTCCGTCAGTATGTGCCTAACGATTCTGAAGCCAAACCGCGCGGTGCAGAGAGGCAAGTCACTTTCTCTCTCTCCGAGAAAAACACAAACTCTCAACACTTTGCACACAGGAGACGTGGATTCAATTCACGAGTGGCTAAGGTATCGAATTTGTGAGGCAATGTGGTGAAATCAAGCGTTCGTCAAAATAACGAAATCGGAGAAATGGGCATTTTTCCACCACTTTCGATTATTATTACCGAAATTTTGTTGTTTTTTGTTTTGCTTTTTTTTGGCTCAATCCCTTTTATGTCCAAAAAATCCCCAACACATTTCCGTGTAAATTTTACTGAAAATGTTGATTACAGGCACAAAATATGTCATTTTTCAGTTTTCCATTATTCTTTAGCTTTCGGAGATACGTGTACCAAACTTTGGCAGCCATTTTCTCTCTAAGTTCACCACTAAAACCAGGTAACCTCACCTCCTTCAATCGCAAATACATATCTTGACTTTAATTTAAGATAGATGGGTATTTTTCCATTGAAAGCAAGACAAATGAATAATCTTTGAGACCGTACCAACTAAAATTATACCATATGCTGAAAAATTGACGAGCGCCTGATTCCACGATGCTGTGACACATTTCTTCGTCGTATTAGATTACAAGGACTCTCTCCGTGTTTTGTGGATGTTTTCAGTTACGGTTTGTTGCGGGTACTATCTGCAGTGCACTATGTGGTGATCTGCGTTTCGTTCTAAAATGTATGAATACACCGCTCCGAGAAAAATACCTAAGCATAATATAATATGTGTATGAGAAAAGTTTCTGTCTGATTTTGCTTTTAAAATTTGCAAACGTTGACGGCCAATATCTCAAAAGTACCTACAATACAGATAGAAATAGAAGCCTTTTTTATCATCTTATAGAACGTAGTATTTCCGTCTGTCTGCTGTTAATGTTGTATTCCATTCCTCCTGGGTTGGCCTTAACCCGCAAAGGAGGGAAGGGGGGGGGCGGGGGGTCGATTCATCCCGCCTCCAAAATTTACGAAATTGAGTCAATGAGGCCGTCGTCAGAGATTATCAAAGTATTTCCCCCTCCTCCCCCCCTCCCCCCTCGTATCATGTCCTAGCACACAGTCAGCTGGTTCCTGTTCTTGTGAGACAGGTGGTAGTGGGTGCCTTCTCACAACGGCTGGGTGCTGGTGCTGGTGCTGGTTTTTTGTGGGGGTTTTGTGGAGTTTTTTGTGGTGT
>NW_004797953.1:146396-148298 GCF_000002075.1 Aplysia californica | reverse complement strand
TGGTGGTGGTGGTTGTTGCGGTGGTTGTAGTTGTGGTGATGGTGTTTGTGGTGGTGGTTGTCGTGGTGGTTGTAGTAATTGTGATGGTGGTCGAGGTAGCCATGTTGATGGTGGTGGTGGTTGTAGTGTGGTGAAGGACGGTGGTGGTTGTAGTTGTGGTGAAGGATGGTGTTGGTTGCAGTTGTGGTGAAAGATGGTGGTGGTTGGGGTGGAAGTTGTGATGATGATGGTGGTTGTAGTTGTGGTAAAGGATGGTGGTGGTTGTAGTTGTGGTGAAGGATGGTGGTGGTTGTAGTTGTGGTGAAGGACGGCGGTGTTTGTAGTTGTGGTGAAGGATGGTGGTGGTTGTAGTTGTGGTGAAGGATGGTGGTGGTTCTAGTTGTGGTGAAGGATGGTGGTGGTTGTAGTTGCGGTGAAGGATGGTGGTGGTTGTAGTTGTGGTGAAGGATAGTGGTGGCTGGGGTGGAGGTTGTGATGATGATGGTGGTTGTAGTTGTGGTGAAGATGGTGATGGTTGAGGTTGTAGTTGTGGTGAAGGATGGTGGCGGTTGGGGTGGAGGTTGTGATTATGATGGTGGTTGTAGTCGTGGTGAAGGATGGTGGTGGCTGCAGTTGCGGTGAAGGATGGTGGTGGTTGTAGTTGTGGTGAAGGATGGTGGTGGTTGGGGTGGAGGTTGTGATGATGATGGTGGTTGTAGTTGCGGGGAAGGATGGTGGTGGTTGTGGTCGTGGTCGTGGTGAAGGATGGTGGTGGTTGTAGTTGCGATGAAGGATGGTGGTGGTTGTGGTCGTGGTGAAGGACGGTGGTGGTTGTAATTGTGGTGAAGGACGGTGGTGGTTGTAATTGTGGTGAAGGACGGCGGTGGTTGGGGTGGAGGTTGTGATGATGATGTTGGTTGTAGTTGTAGTTGTGGTGAAGGATGGTGGTGGTTGGGGTCGAGGTGAAGGACGGTGGTGGTTGTAGTTGTGGTGAAGGATGGTGGTGGTTCTAGTTGTGGTGAAGGATGGTGGTGGTTGAAGTTGTAGTTGTGATGAAGGATGGTGGTGGTTGGGGTCGAGGTGAAGGACGGTGGTGGTTGTAGTTGTGGTGAAGGATGGTGGTGGTTGTAGTTGCGGTGAAGGACGGTCGTGGTTGTAGTTGTGGTGAAGGATGGTGGTGGTTGGGGTGGAAGTTGTGATGGTGATGGTGGTTGTAGTTGTGGTGAAGATGGTGATGGTTGAGGTTGTAGTCGTGGTGAAGGATGGTGGTGGCTGTAGTTGCGGTGAAGGATGGTGGTGGTTGTGGTCCATGTGAAGGATGGTGGTGGTGTTTTGGATGGTCCAGGTCTACTCACAGCGGGCGAGTGGGCTGGTGCTGGCAGCGGCGGTGATGGGGGTGGGGGTCGCTGGTCTACTGGGCGGGCAGAGGGTTGGTAGAGGACTTCTCGGGGACAGTCTTCTCTCCTTTGTCTCTGGAGTGGTGGCGGTGGTGGTGGTGATGGTGATGGTGGTGGTGGTGGTGGCCATGGTGGTTGTGGTGGCCGTTCTTCCCTTCTGTGGCCAGCTCACCTGGTTGTTGGGCCACAATAAACATACACACGTTCAAACGGGGGGTGGGGGGAGGGGGGGGGGGTAAATTGGGTTGCATGTATGTGTACACCAGGTGTCTCCTGCTAGACGTGCCATGGGGAAAATACATATTTATTATCTGCTCACTTTGGTGCCATTGTATAGGCCAAGTGTATTTTTCCCATGGTGCGTCGAGCGAGAGACACCCTGTATTATACAATCTGTCCGTGTACCCCATAGAGGTTAAACATGATCATTAGAATCGAACCTTTTTTGTGTTCTTAAAAAAGGGGAGAGAGGGTTCTGAGCTACAAAGGATGGACAAAACTGGGATAGTCATGTAATATATATATA
>NW_004797953.1:142701-144468 GCF_000002075.1 Aplysia californica | reverse complement strand
GCTCTCTCTCTCTCTCTCTCTCTCTCTCTCTCTCTCTCTCTCTCTCTCTCTCTCTCTCTCTCTCTTGCCTTTTTGTATTTTTGCCAAGGGAACTCCAGCTTTTTCTGCTCCTCCAGTACCCCGCTGTTCCCCCGGCTCTCATCAAAAGGCATCTTGCCCGTGACGAAGATATACAGGATCACGCCAATGGCCCACATGTCCGCCTTCTTGGGGTCATAAGGCTCGCCTTTCAAGATCTCGGGCGCGGCGTAGGACTTTGAGCCACAATACGTTTGACTCATCGTACGCGTGCAATCTCCTTTCACAAAGCCGAAGTCGCAGAGCTTGATGTTGAAGAATTTGTCCAGGAGCAGGTTTTCCAGCTTCAAATCACGGTGTGTGATGTTGAGCTCGTGCAGATAGCGCACTGCGTCACACAGTTGCCAAGTCCAGCCCTTGGCAAGATTTTCCGAGAGAGCTCCGACTTTTTGAATGTACCGCAGCACGTCGCCATTTTCTGCATACTCTAGAATCATGTACACGCGGCGACCATCATCGAAAGCATCCAAGACTTTGATAATGTTAGGGTGACGCAAGCCTGGCCAGATATCTAACTCTCGAGGTAGAAACTTTGTTTGAAAGTCTTTGGGTGCTTTATTTCGGTCGACTATTTTCACAGCGACTAATGATTTGGATTTATTGAGTGAGATTGCCAACTTTACCTTAGAGTAGCTTCCGTTGCCCAAAGTTTTCCTTACAAGGTATCCGTTCTTTGCTAGAACTGCTCGGTATGTGGGTCTGTAAGTGACCGACTCAGTTCTGGAAGTGCTAGATCTCTTGACTTCTATGGGCTCAACCTCCGCTTGGATTACCTGCAGTTCATCCTCTAACACGCGGAGGCGTCCCCCTTCTTCTTCCATATCAAGCTTCGCTCTCTTTGCTGGCAACATATATCTTGAAGTATCCGTCTAACACTTACATTGAAAAATCTACGACTTACGGAAGGTGCCTAGTTACCAACTGGAGTGGAAAACATTTTCAAGTCCGGAGGACTTGGAATATTATCCATGCTTATTTCCGAAAAGCCACCATGAAAAAAAAGCATTGGCACAAAAGCAACACGCAAAACTCACTTTTGTGTATCCGGCTGACGTCATTGTTGAGAAATGACGTTCGACACATGTTTACTTGAGAGCAGCAAATGTTTCCGATTAGATACAATGCAACAAAGTGTGCCGCCATTTCTGTATTGCTTTCAAATATTAGATCTGGGCCTAATCTTTGCACTGACAATCATGTTTTCTATCGATAGATAATTATGAGACTGACTTTACCTAAATCTACATGAATGAATTTTCTATTGAAAGATGACTAATTCTGTTGTGAAAGAATTTGCTACATCAGACGATGAAGTGTATTTGAAGAAACTTGGATACAGCATAGGGACGACGATCGGTGAGGGATCTTATGCAAAGGTAAAGAGTGCATACAGCGAAAAACTTCAAAAGAGAGTCGCTATGAAAATAATCAACAGGAGAAGCGCCCCAAAGGATTTCAAAGAAAAGTTTCTCCCAAGAGAATTGAAATGCATGAAAGCGGTGAACCACGTTCACTGTATAAAACTCTTTGAAATTATTGAATTCGAGCAAAAGGTGAGCTCTGTTTATCTACCGTCGTTTGAGGATCTTGCTCACGGCGTACAGACAGCGCTCTTTTAGTTGGATCGGCGATGGAGTGACCGGGTCACGGCGGGCCGGTCACCCAGAGGTCACTAACCCGCCCTCCCGC
>NW_004797953.1:139887-141119 GCF_000002075.1 Aplysia californica | reverse complement strand
TTTAAAACTGTTATTATTCCCAAACGCATCAATGAAAACCGTTGAAACTTTCACAAGATATCAAGAAGAAGTAGACGAAGCAAAATTGGTGAAGATATAGATTCTAGGAGTAGAGTGAGCATCATTTTACGGCTCATGAAATTAGGGGAAGAAACGCGTTCTGATAAGGACAAGATAGGACGGCGCTGTGCACGGGTTGACCCCGGTCAATCCCTGACTTGACGCGTGAAATTGCAGGTCACCTGCCGCTAATTTATGGCCTACCGCGGGAGGCCCGGTCTAACTAAAAGATCGCTGAGACGGAATTTCGGACGCCGTGTGCTATCTATTATCTATATAGATTCTAGATGTTGTTGTTACTAAAAATCTACATATCATAAATATATTTTCCCCGCCTACAGTCTTTCTTTTCAAGCTTTTAAGTCTTGTTTGGGTTCAGCACAAATTATCACAGCTTAGATCCATCAGCCTCGAAAGTCATTGGGGATTCATTGGAAACGCAATTGTGCCGCATGAAGACCCCCCGCTTCAAGTTAAAAGAAGCAAGCTAGGGTGGTTCAGGCACATCACACAATCGTCTAGAATGGACGGGACAATCCCATAGGGAGTAGCTAGCATCGGACGATGAAGTGTATTTGAAGAAACTTGGATACAGCATAGGGACAACGATCGGTGAGGGATCTTATGCAAAAGTAAAGAGTGCAAGCAACCATTTATAGGCGCTAAAGCACGAACATACTGACAAGATCTTTCGTTGTCTATGGCCGGGTGCCCATGCCCACCTGGGTGAAGTGAGGAAAATACGTGTAAAGTGCCTTTCCCAAGTGCCACTCGGGAGAATATTTTTCCAAAGACTCAAAAAAAAAACCCCCCGTCTTACACCACTAGATCTAGATCTATCGTCTGTTGTATGTTGTGTGGTTTTTCGATACTTCAAGTACAACGTGTTAGTTTGATACTTTACATCAGAGAGTAAACTGCCAACGTGTGGACAAGTCATTTAAGCTGGGCTAAACGTACTTAGAAACTTCATCTACAGTACAGTAAGCAAATACCATGCTATTCTACACATCAATGCAATCCACAATCTGCAATCCAATAACTGGTAGATTGGGGGTGGGGGGGGAGGTGCCTTACATACACTCTTCTGAGAAGGGGTGGGAGTTGGGATGCATTTAATTTTTAACTGCACAGAGTCGCTTTAGAAAGGAAAGGGGAGGGGCATTTAAATC
>NW_004797953.1:135846-139146 GCF_000002075.1 Aplysia californica | reverse complement strand
CAGGAAAGAAAAAGCAGCAGTTCCCTGTTGTAGATCAGGCACAGTGATGAGCGTGACATGAGTCAGCCAATTTACAATAACTAATATACTATGCTTGAACGAGAAATGTTACCCCTTTGGGAATGGCCTAAAGACGCTACAGTCAGTGGTACTGCCCCCCGGGGGGGGGGGGGCTCAACAGCAAGCAACTTTGTAGTCCTGGGGTAGCGTAATGGTACATACAACGCAAATAGTAGAGGTGGGCAAAATCCGGATAAATATCCGGAAAATCGGATAATCCTCAATAAGCACATTATCCGAATTCAGACTCTTAACTCTCTTTCCTGGCCTGTTTGCCGAAGTGGGTGCACCCATTCGTTGAAGTGATGCTAACTTTATCGTTTATCGAAGTGTTTTTAACCCATTTGCCGAATCGGTTCATAACATATGTGAGGCATCGTGGTGATATCAGGCGCTTGTCAAAATAATAAAATTGAAGAAACAGGCATTTTTCGTCCAGTGTGACAATATTTATTGAATTTTTCTTTTTTGTCTAAACACCTTTTATATACATACAAAAACATATTTCTATGTTCATTTTAAATAAAAACATTGAATAATCGCTTACAATTTGTAAATTCTCAGTTTTCAAGGACTCTCAAGCTATAGAAGTTACCAGAATTTGGCGTCCATTTTCTCGCTAATTTTACCTCTGAAATCAAGCGACCCTGACTTTTTTCAATCGCAAATATTTCGAATTCTATTCGGCATAGAGGGATATTTTTTTCACCAAACGGAAGGCAAATGAACAACCTTTAAGATGATACCAACAACCCCATATGCCAAAATATTGACGAGCGCCTGATTCCACCACGCCGTGACACGTATTATTTACCGAAGATGTGCACATACACATTATTCGGATTTTGCCACAGCGACTCATTGCCCAGCCCTAGCAAATAGTTCAAAATAATGGAAATGCCGACGAGTAGGGGTGTTTCTAGAATATAACATACAAAGAAAAAAAAGGAAGGGGAAATAAGGACAATAGGTGCACGATAGAAAAGAAGAAGCAAAGCACACTAGACCTCACGCCACCCACCTTCAGACATTGAGTGTACTCGTGCGTCAACGTAAACATCAATACATCGATAACAAATTAATAGATTCCTTTTTTCGAACTTGTTTTCTTAACCTAGGTGGTCTGTTGTACCGAACATCTGATGTAAATTGAGATGCGCCCTGGGGGGTTGGCGGGTGCTCTGGTATGGTATGCTTCTTCTTTTCTATCTAACCTAATATCATCCTTATCTCTCCTCCTCCTTTTCTTTGAATGTTTCTCTTTGGTTACACCTCTAATCTTCGGCCCTTATATATAACCATATAGGGTTGCAGGTGCCGAAAAACTTGTACTAAAATAAAGGTTACATTTTAAACAAACTCTAGTGTACAAATGGTCGCTTTTAAGGACAAGCGGGCTTACCGAGATTTCGGGGGTTTCTAGAAATCTTGACCTACACCAAAAGTGGGCAGTGCCCTACCTATAGGAGAGGTTTGGTTTCTTTGGTGTGTATATGTGCTTGGTTATAGAGAAAAACTTCTCTTGTCTTTTAAGGAAACTGAACACGGGTCCAAAAACTTAACCTTCGATTTTCCCAAAACAGCATTTGGGGGGGGGGGGGGAGTTCACTTGTGCTTAAAGGCGACCATTAATCATGTTCTCCTTCCCTTCCTCCACTTGACCAACACCTTCCTGGGCGATCTGCGGCCCGGGGAGCCAGGTGTACATCGTCATGGAGCACGCCGGCCACGGAGATCTCCTGGAGTACATCAAGCTTCGCGGAGCCATTCCCGAGGACAGGTCAAGGGTCATGTTCCGACAGATCACAGACGCCGTGTCGTACCTGCACGGTATCAACATAGCCCACAGGTCACTCGAACGGTTCTAGTCTAGTTTATCTGCACGGTATAAATGTATTTTCTCAAGTCGCTCGAACGGTTCCAGCTTAATCTACCTGCATGGTATAAATGTATTCTCTCAAGTCGCTCGAACGGTTCCAGCCTAATTTACCTGCACGGTATAAATATATTTTCTCAGGTCACTCAAACGGTTTTAGCCTAGTTTACCTGCATGGTATAATATCTAAACATAGTGCACGGGTAGCTCTTAACTGTTCTATATTAGTTAGCCTCCACGGTATCAACATATTCTCACAGGTGACTTAAACAATTTTGGGCTACTTTACCTGCACGATATTAACATATTCGATCAGGTCACTCTTACAAATTATCCCAGCCTACTTTTCCTGTACGGTATCAACCTAACCCACAGGTGACTCGAACAATTCTAGCCTAGTTTACTCGCACTGTATTAACATATCTCTCAGGTGACTCCAGCGGTTCTAGCCTAGCTTATCTATGCGGTGCATGTATTAAAATAGCCCCAGGTGACTCTAACGGTTCTGGCCTAGTTTACCAGCACGGTATATGTATCGACATATTCTCTCATGTGACTCTAACGGTTCTAGTCTACTTTACGTCTTTGGAGCAGCGGTTAAGGGAACTCGCTACTGATTTTTCCAATTTGTTTAACATTGAATTTTTAAGGTTTTTCACATCATAGTTCATTAGATGGAATTAATTTATGAACAAAATGTAAGTGTGAAAAATTCCCCAAGATGCGTTGCCATGGCAACGGCGCCATCTTGGGTTTTTGTTCATATAATTTATCATCCTGAAATTTCAAAAGGTACTTCTGAGAATCTAATTTTTTTAATCGTTTGTTTTAGTTGTCAAAAGTACGCCTTTTCTTAAACTGGTGACGCCTTTGTTATCGCTGCAGTTAAGATTAAAGCGATGAGAAGATTTTGAAATTTGATGTTCATCGATATGAGACTAATTTGCATATTCCAACATCTCTTCCAAGTAATCTATTACAAAAATGGAGACAAAATGGTCTTACCATCTTTGGGTATTAGTGAACAACAACCATGACAAGTTTAAGACGTCTAGTCCTACAACTGTTTGAGATTTTGTTTATTATATTAAGTTTATATCGTGAAATGTTTAGCTTTTTAACATGAGCGTTGAACAAAATCATGCAGTTCTGTGAACTGTTGAGAAAACAACCAGCCTGCGTTTCGCGCGCTCATATAACCTTTTGAAGCTGTGAGCGCCGTGAAATGTCTTATCAAAATTAAATGTCCATTAAAACCATATACGATCATTTAAAAAACTGTTTACCGTGAAAAATGCGGCATGCTCATGCCCCTCTCTCTCTCTCTCTCTCTCTCTCTCTCTCTCTCTCTCTCTCTCTCTCTC
>NW_004797953.1:131800-132998 GCF_000002075.1 Aplysia californica | reverse complement strand
TACTTCGAAAGACAGAGGGAAGTGGAGGTCCATGATCGCCCACGCCAGTCGGCAAGGCACCGGATGATGATGATGACTCCCTTGTAACACCTCTAATCTTCGGCACTTATATGACCTCATTGTGTTGCAAGTGCCGTAAAACGTTTACTAAAACAACAAAAAACTGTTTCGCCGGTGGAAATTATAAAAGACGCAATCTTTAGAGAAAAATATAAACTGGGACTTCTCACGAAGGTAAATCTGTGTATTACCCCAAATAATTATTGTAGATATTATAATAATGAAGGGAAGAAAACAGAATGCATGGTAACACACATGCATCTAAAATAGCGGTGAACCTTAAAACGTTGTAATCTCTTAAACAAAGGCAAAACGATCAAGCGAGTCCAACATTTTAAATATCTACAGCAGGGTCGAATATTCGTGGCACCCAATGACTTGGTCTAGTTTGTCTCAACAGATCAATATTTTTGTAAAAACCTGTTCACAGTATTCTAGAAAATTCGTTTATTTAATAAAGATTTATTAAAAATCGCAGTGGGTGGTCTCTACAAATTTAAAAAGGTTTACATCCCATGAATTGGGACAATAGCACTTTTTAAAGCAAGCCCGTCCTCTTTTCTTGTAAACGTTAGACTAAAGCTCGTTGAAAGCAAGTTTTGAGAACTTAAGTTTTAAAAAAATTTTATAAAAGAAAAAAAGAGCTTTTTGCTACAAATTAGATTTTTTGATAACGATTAAAAGGGTACAGAACAAAATTGTTAGGGTTTTTTTATACCATTTTTTTTGTTGTTGTTGGGGGTGTTGTGTTTTTTTGGGGGGGTTTTAAAATTATTTTGTGTGTGGGGGGGGGTTGTTGGTTTGTTTTTTTGTTTGTTTTTTGTGTGTTTTTTTGCGGCCGTAGATGATTATTTTATTATTTTAAAAACCAGAACGCGCTGACACCAGCGCACCACAACTGAACAAGAGTTTGTTACACTGTTCTTCACACTTCTTTTACTCCTCCTACGTTATCTGCTAATAATATTCTGAAGAGTCAATGTTTGTGAGGTGTGAAGAATATTTGAACACTCGTACATTCGTATTGGTATCTAGCCTAACAAAGTCCAGAATGTGGGCGGTTGGCGGGTGCTCTGGTGTGGTTTGGGCTCTTCTTTCCTATCTATCAAACATCTATCGTCTTTATCCCACCCACCCC
>NW_004797953.1:117057-131700 GCF_000002075.1 Aplysia californica | reverse complement strand
CCCCCCCCTCTCCAACCTCCTTCTTTTTGTGTTTGTTACTCTCTTGTAACACCTCTAAATTTCGGAACTTATATATGATGAGTTTTGTGTGTTGCAAGTGCCGTAAAACACTTACTAAAACTAAAGTCCAGAAAGTGGGTGGTTGGCGGGTGCTCTTGTGTGGTTTGCTTCTTCTTTCCTATCAAACATCTATCGTCCTTATCTCCCCTTCTTCTTTTTTTATGTTTGTTATTCTCTTGTAACAACTCTAATCTCCTGGCGCTCATATGACCTTATGCAGTTACGAGCGCCGTAAAAACTTCTACTAACTACTACTAAAAGTCCAGAATGACGCCCCCTGACCAAGGTACATCTCTGTCACGATACCCGTCTACGATTCCGACCTCTTCACCATCATGCTGCTCCACGTCGGACGAATTAATTATATGTGAGGCATCGTGGTGATATCAGGCGCTCGTCAAAACAATAAAATTGATGAAACGCATTTTTCGTCCAGTGTGACAATATTTATTGAATTTTTTTTTTGGTCTAAACACCTTTTATATACATACAAAAACATATTCCTATTTTCATTTTATTTAAAAACATTGAACAATCGCTTAAAATATGTACATTCTCAGTTTTCAATGACTCTCAAGCTATAGAAGTTATCAGAATTTGGCGTCCATTTTCTCGCTAATTTTACCTCTGAAACCAAGCGACCCTGACCTTTTTTCAATCGCAAATATTTCGACTTTTATTTGGCATAGATGGATATTTTTTTCACCCAACGGAAGTCAAATGAACAACCTTTAAGATGATACCAACAACCCCATATGCCAAAAAATTGACGAGCGCCTGATTCCACCACGCCGTGACACATATAAAGTAGGAGCAGACATTCTTTACAACTCCATTTGTATTTACAGAAGATCGCTTTAAAATTAAAATGTATAGGTTGTCTAAAGCTTTCCACACTAAAAATTACTATTTAAATTGTGAGAATGTGAGCAGTGACGTCATAGATCATCGTGTAGATTTGTAATTTTGTATGCCTATCTTCAAATTTTAATTCGATCTATAACAAACCGCCCCAATGGTAGAACCACGACTTGCTAAAAAAAATTATTTCACCATATTATACAGTTTCAAATTCTGTCTGAATTTCAGTGGAATTATTCCCTTTTTGCGTGAATTACAACTCTCATCTTTTCTTTCGCCCAGTTTTATACAAAATAATGGATCGTGCTGACAAAATGAGTTACTTTCCTAGATGTAAGCCTTCTGGAAATATATACATCACACTTATTTATAGATAAGTGACATTTTTACAATTCACAAGTATGCAATAATAAAAGACAGGTTATAATTAAAAAATTTGGCATTAACAGAAAATCTACAAATTTGACCCTTGTGTCGATTTTTGGTCAATATCTCCCTTTGTGGATTGCGAGAAGTAACTGATTTTGTCATTACACCTCATTACAATGTTCTTATAATCAAAGGGACATGACTCGTTTTAAGAAAGAAGGTTCACTTCTAATGATAGTGCTGGCTTCCCTTGGTTACTATCCAAAAATTCACATTATAGCCAAAGTTATCATTGATAGCAGATTATTATACAGAAGTGCATCTACATACTGCGGGCTCATGTATTTGAAGACGGTTACAAAGACGGAATCACCAAGCACTCCTGTCTTTCCTTTTCTGCGTGTTCACATAGACTATTGCCGGTCTGTCAACATTTTATCGTGTTCGTTATTATCAGACATTTCACTATAGCTTGTTGACTTTCGTCTGACCGCGGTTAAAACAAGATAACATGAAATCTCTAGGTTTAATATTTTCAGATCTTTGCATAGGGGTCTAAAGTTGGATGACCAACAGAATCGAAAAAGTCATTCATAGGGAACGCTGCTAACTAAGGTTCCAACACGGTTTCTTTGATGTTAGCCTAAATGGGGTCAAAACATTATGGGTGATTTACAGCTTATTATACACCTAGGCCAAATGTTCCAAAGAAATAAAACGAAGAATTACAACAATGGCTAATCCTAGTTTCAATAAAAAATGAGCCCAGTCCTGAAAAATAGAAACATCTCAATGAACATCAAAATGAAAGTCCTGAAATGCTATGTTTGGTCAATCTTCCTATATGGCTGTGAATGCTGGACAATCACTAAAGACAGTGAAAATAAAATAGAAGCAACAGAAATGTGGTTTCTTAGGAGACTGCTAAGAGTATCGTGGAAGGAAAAGAAATCAAATGAGGTAGTGCTTGATGAAGCTCGCGTGGGACGCTCAATGTTAAAAACAATCAGGAAACGACAAATGCAGTTTTTGTGACACCTGAATAGACGTAAGGGTCTTGAACATCTAGCTCTCACTGGCAAAATTGAGGGCAAGCGAGGCAGGGGAAGGCCCAGAACAACATACTTAGGGAACCTAAACAAATGAGTGACAGGGAAAGATCAGGCAAACGTAGCTTTTTTAGAGCATCCGAGCAAAGGAATGAAAGGAGAACCATGATCGCCGATGTCTGTCGCAGATCTAGCACTGGATGATGATGATGATACACCTAAAGCCTAAAGCATTGAAAAACTGACATATTTTCCTCAACACTTACTCTCTCTTTAACGCTCGCCAAAGAAACACGGTCCAAGATACTGAGTGAGCATTTTTCGAGACTCACGTTGAGACGCCTTGACGCTCATGTTATGACATCTTAAAGCGCACACTGAAATATGTGTTTGTGGGGGGGGGGGGGGGGGGGGTGTCGCTCTCTCAAACTGAAGTTATTTATTGTAGTGATCTTGTGTATGCACCCAAAGACCGGTTTTTTAAATATAGGACCCCAATAGAGAAACTTTTATAATTATAATAATAATAGATAGTATTTGTATAGCGCATATCCCCGCTCAACAGCAGGCTCTATGCGCTTTACACTATATTATTACCCCAGCAGACCATAGAACACTCCGAAATATTCTCAGCTTCCCGTAAAGCATACAGTGCAAGCAGCTGATTAAGCGCTCAAACACTAACAAACTGACAAGATCTTTCGCTGTCTATAGCCGGGTACCCATTCCCACCTGGGTGAAGTGAGGAAAATTCGTGTGAAGTGCCTTTCCCAAGGACACAACGTCGGGCCCCTGACGGGATAAATATATATTATCAATTATATTACTTACTGGGTCAAGATTTAAACAAAAAAATCTTTATCAGGTCGCTGGCCTGCAGAAGTTCCATGCAAAGTCTCGAGGGTCACCGTAAATTAATCAATAAGCCAGATTGTCTTTTCACGCGGGTAGACGAAAGTGAACACTCTATAGTATTGGACTATAACTGGAGCTGATTGTGTTGTGGTCTGGATGAGCAAAATGGAAAAAGCCACTGAATATTCAATAAAAACTGATAAACAAAGGCACATGTAAAACTGCAGCTCACTCTATTTCCCCCTTATACTTTACATTATCCTATTTTTTTACGTCAACAAACAAACAAACAAACAAACAAACATTCTTCACCGTCGGCTGTTCGCATTAAAACAATCCTTGCTCATTTGATCGATTACACAATGCGCACGTAACGTAAGCGCGGTGGAATCAGGCTGTCGTCAATTTTGGGGCCTGTAGAGGTATTGGTATCATCTTAAAGATTGTTCACTTGTCTTTATTTGGATGAAAATATATCCATTTATCTTGAAAACAAGTCGGGATATTTGCGAAAGAAGGAGGTGGGGGTCACCTGCTTTCAGAGGTAAAATTAGTGAGGAAATGGCCGCCAAAGATGAGTTATTTCCTTAGCTTAAGAGTCCGTGGTAACTGAAAATCTACATTTTGTGTCTTTAAGAAACGTTTTTCAGAAAAATCCACACATAAATGACTTCTTTAATGGGCATGAAAGGTTTTGAGCCAAAAAACACAAATTTGATTTTAAAAAATTCCTAAACCTGATGAAAAATACAAGTTTCTTCACTTTGATTATTTTGACGAGAGCCTGATTTCACCACGCTGCCTCACAAATGTGTTCGCTAAAACAATAATTTCTTGTAACTAGTTTTGCCTCTAAACAGTGGCATTGGTGAGCTGTGACGTCGGCCATAATATGCGTATGAAAAATGTGTGTGAGAAGCGGGAAGATCTGTTAACAATCCCATTTTCCGCGAGACGGAGATTTTTAGTATTTTATATAAATTTATTAAGAAAAAGGTTTTGATCTAGCCTCAATTGCTATGGGAAAATATACTGACGGTCATTAAAAACGCACCACTTACAAAACAATTCAAGTAGTGGTGACGTGTTTATTTTTTAAAACAGATTGTATACCATTGCGATCTATGGCCATTTTGTGAACATTCACAGCTGATATTAAATGAAAAGATCAAATGGCACCGCAAGCACAAAAACATGAAGTAACAAAAGTCATTTTTCAAAAATCAGAGCGGTAAATTGAGTTTTTAACACCTGCTTTAGTATCGTGTATGTCCTCCATTGACCTGAATACAATGTACAGGATTTGTAGCGTCTTCTCATGGAATTGACAAGAGTCTGAAAGAACACCTTTGGAATCTGTACCCACTCATTTGTCAAAGAACGCCTCAGCTCTTGGAGATTGTGTAGAGGTCTTCCGCGGGACAAACGGCGGCCAAGGTCGTCCCACACATGCTCAGTTGGTGTCAAGTCAGGAGACAGTGATGGCCAAGGCAGGACATCGATGTTGTTTGCCTGCAGAAAAACAGTGGTGGCTCGAGCGGTGTGAGGGAGGGCGTTGTCGTGTTGGAATACCTGCAGCTCTGGGTGTTGACCAAATAACGGTACGACCTGCTGGTACGTGGTGACATTCACAGTCTGGTCGAAGAAGCACTGTGGTGTGCGATAATCGTGGCTGAACGCTCCCCATACCATGACGCTGCCTCCTCCCCATCTATCGACCTCCAGCATGCAACAGTTGGCATTGCGCTTGCCGGGGAGTCTCCAGACCCTTCTTCTCCCGTCAGCATGCGACTCTCGCCAACTGTAAATGCTGCCTGGCCCATTGCAAACGTTGTTGACAGTGCCACTGTGTCAGGACAGGACCAACGTACGAGCGTCTGGCTGCAAGTCCTGCTTCCCGCAAACGGCGTCGCACGGTCCATTCAGATACTGGTCCACGCTGACCAACCACTTGACGACCTGTTTCCGGTGCTGGCAGGAAACGGTCACGAAGGTGACGTTGGCAAATGTAACGGTCTTGCGCTGGTGATGTGTCTCGTGGTTGGCCGCTCCGTCGTCGATCTGCTGTAGATTCAGTAGCTGCATTTTGTTGAGACAACTGGGTTACAGTCGAGTGGCTACAGTTCATGCGCCTGGCAACTTGCCGTGCTGACATTCCGGCTTGGGGCATTCCAATTGCCTTTTCACGTTCTTGCATGGAAAGTTGCGGCATTATTTACGCAGAAAAAATCCGTCGCACAAAGTAAAGAATGTCAGTTTTTGTTATGGGCGAATATAATCTCTCCCTAACAGCCAAAAAATCTGTCTCGCTGAACAAATTTTAGGTTTGAGGTCGACATATCGGATTTTTGCATGTTGCACGTGCGCATTGACAGTTTTGAACTGGGAACTTTAAATTTTATGCGATCGGTAACCTCTGTTGCCCGTGAACTTTTGTCAACCTCAATTGGTGTCAATGGATAGATTTTAGTCCAAAATGTGCTCAATCCAAAATGGTGCATTTTTAATGACCGTCAGTATATAATTAAGTTAAGACAAACTGATACAAACCGCTGAGCAAAGTATGGGTGACATTGATACACGCGTTAAAGAGATATTATTTGAGGATAAGTTGCGCCACCACTTTTTGACCGCACAATAGAGTTGGGCCAATACATCCTTCTAAGCGCCTTGAGCATTGAACAGGCTTGCAGAAAAATAATAATGTATCATGACGCTGTAGAATCAGGCGCTCGTTAAATTTTGGGCATCTGCACTTATTGGAATCTTCTGTAAACGTGTTCATTTGCCTTTCTTTTGGTGAAAACATTACCCATCTTTCTTGAATAGAAGTCAAGATAGTTTTCTATTGAAGAAGGTGGGGGTTACTTGGTTTCCGAGGTACAATTAGCGAGAAAATGGCCGCCGAAGTTCGGTAATTTCAAAAGCTTGAGAATCCTTGAAAACTAGAAATTTCCATATATTTTTTTTGTTCCTCTAATCAACGAATTTGAGTAAAATCGCATGGAAATGTGTTGTTATACAGACTTAAAAGGTGTTGAGCCAAAGATTAAAAAATCGTTACAAATTGCCAAACTGGCGGGAGAATGCCTGTTTTTTGGATTCCTTTATTTTGACGAGCGCCTGATTTCACCACGATGCCTCACATATGGTTCCCTGTTTGAACGCCGGCTCCGCGATAACACTGCTCTGAATTTCCGATCTTGAATTTCTTGCTGACGGAGGTGCCTTTTGTAGATGTCGCACTTATCAGGATCAGTACAATAAATGGTTGCTTTTATGGACAATTGGGCTAACCAAGTTTTCGGGGGTTTCCAGAAATCTTGACCTTTTTCCAAAAGTGGGCGTTGCCCTACCTATAGGAGAAGTTTGGTTTCCTTGATGTGTATATTTTATATATATATATATATATATATATATATATATATATATATATATATATATATATATATATATATATATATGTGTGTGTGTGTGTGTGTGTGTGTGTGTGTGTGCGTGATTGTGTAGATTACTATGTGAGTAAGTGTGAATGTACGTGTGTGTGTGTGTGTGTGTGTGTGTGTGTGTGTGTGTGTGTGTGTGTGTGTGTGTGTGTACGTGTGCGTCAAGTGTATATGGGTATATGTGAATGTATGTGTGATTGTGTGTGTGTGTGTGTGTGTGTGTGACTGTGTGTGTGTTTGTGCGCAAGTATGCATGGGTATATTAGTGTGTATATATATGTGTGTAAAAAGGGGGGGGGGCATTTAATTTAGTGTGAGTGTGTGACCTACAAAAGAATAATTTCTAGTTTGGAATAAAAAGCAAAGCACACAGGGCCCAGTGTTGGAGGTGTTCAGAGAATTCTTCTGCTCCGTTTCCATTTCAAACAATCTGTCCTATAACCAGACACCACGGTACAAATACAGTCTAAGAAGTAAAGTCTCGATGTTTTTCTTTCAGGGAATTTCTTTTTTTTAACCACCAAACTAAAACAAATACACAGACATGAAGGCATCTAAATACACAGTCAACATATCGTCAACAAGCTGTTAAAATGTCCTACACTCTGAAAGCAACGTTTTACAGGAGAAAAGGAGAGAGAGAGAGAGAGAGAGAGAGAGAGAGAGAGAGAGAGAGAGAGAGAGAGAGAGAGAGAGAGAGAGAGAGAGAGAGAGAGAAATCTGTTTCAGTTCTTTTACTAAATGTTCCTACGTTATGTGTCTTCCCTTGCTTTTTTCACCATTTAGATTTTGTATTTCAACTAAATATTTCACGAGCCTATAGAACTGATACTACAGATTAAGAAACTGCAATAAAAAATCTTTTTCACAATTTTGGGCTTAGTACGTTTAGTACGTTTGAACATCTGGCCGGCGACATGGAGTATTGGGAGTCGTGAAGCTGTCACTGGACCACTGGTCGAATCTTCATTTCGCTGAAGGAGACAGAGTTCACGGACCCTGTTATCCCGTACCAGTAGAGGCCTTGCCGGTACAGCTTGCTGCCCCAGCGTCCGTTGAGGCTCACGCCGCTGCACCTCTTGCTGTACCACCACGCTGAATGTTCACCCCTGGCACAGCTTTGACTTGTTGTACCACCACGCTGAATGTTCACCCCTGGCACAGCTTTGACTTGTTGTACCACCACGCTGAATGTTCACCCCTGGCACAGCTTTGACTTGTTGTACCACCACGCTGAATGTTCACCCCTGGCACAGCTTTGACTTGTTGTACCACCACGCTGAATGTTCACCCCTGGCACAGCTTTGACTTGTTGTACCACCACGCTGAATGTTCACCCCTGGCACAGCTTTGACTTGTTGTACCACCACGCTGAATGTTCACCCCTGGCACAGCTTTGACTTGTTGTACCACCACGCTGAATGTTCACCCCTGGCACAGCTTTGACTTGTTGTACCACCACGCTGAATGTTCACCCCTGGCACAGCTTTGACTTGTTGTACCACCACGCTGAATGTTCACCCCTGGCACAGCTTTGAGCTGACGAGTCGTGGTCCCGGTCCCTGGTGGAGAACGGCTGGCCTTTGCTATCAGACATGGTGTCCCGTATAAAATGCTCGGGGTTCGTTGCGTTACCCGAAAATCCAGATAACTGAAGTCTGTAGTTATCCGATTCTCCAGACAGGGAAAATGTGTCGTATCTGGCGTAATAGTGCTTTCCCTTGAAAATCAAATCAAACCTCAGCTCGTATCTGTCCTGGACATGAGAACAAGAGGAATATTTTTTTAAAAAATAACTCTCCTTATAGTTTCAACATAGACAAAATTCCGTGGCTATATCTCAGAACATACCTGACCTTAGCTTGCAGTCACTTTTATCAAATGAGCTTTCAGATTCTGTAGGCCATCTATCTTTTAGACTCGTATGTAACGACCAACGAAGAACAAACAGAGGGATTTGATTGTATATTGTTTTAACAGCGGTCAGACGAAAGTGAACAGGTGAACAAGATACAGTAGTGCAATATATCTATATCTATTATCTATAATGTATTAGTGAAAGTTCTTCACTTTGGTTGCCTAAAATTTCCGAACCACTTAACTTTCAAATTTGAAAAAAATTAACGGTGGTGCATAATCATTCAAAGGGTGCACAGTTATACTAAGGAGTCTAAAGTCACTGTAGTTTATTTTTCAGTTTTTCATTAGTTTCGTTCAAATCTAATTTTGGGAAAGTCCGTCTTCTAAGACGCCATTGTAAGCAAGTGAAGCTTCCATTCACAAGCAGGTGCGCACTGTTTCCACAATGACTTGACGACCGATTCTTTTGAGTCCATCCATCGAACGGGTACCCAGCTAGTTAACCAATAAGACAATAGGAATGAACACAATAAGAAAAACAATGAGAAATTTCGAGTCCGACGCAGGAAATTGGTACGAGAACAGAGGATCTGTAGAGTTGGTAGCCTGTGATTGATAGATGGATCAATGCTGTATAGCCCCACCCCCTCCCCTATGGATTAACCCTATCCGTACCCCCTGGGGTAATTTTGTACCCACAGGGTTGTATTCTTCACATTTTAAAATTCTTCAAGGACGAAGATCTCTTTGAAACTTTCAGTATTTCTCAAAAAATCATTTTGACAGACTGCTATGCAAAGCGTACGGATCGGATTAACGAGTGAATTTCCTCTTTGGAAAATGGAGGCACAGAGATCCCCTCGTCGTATGGATACGATTGTAAAACACGACATACGGATAGGATTAAGAAATTAAAGATGAAATTCTACATGAACAAAAACAGACAACTAAAAAGCACACAAAACCAACGACTGCCGCTCCCATTGCTCCCTTCTTCGCTTGTCCATCGATGTCGATGACGGCTAAAGGAGTAATCTATACATAATTTTATATCTGTGAAAGTTTGTCTCTTTCGCAGCCTAAAACTTACGAACCACTTAACTTTCGAATTTGACCAAATTAATGATGGTTCAGAATCATTTAAAGGGTGCACAGTTTTATTGAGGAGCCTGAAGTCACTGTAGCTTAATTTTCAGTTTTTCATTAGTTTCGTTTAGATCTAAACTTGGCAAAGTCTGTCTTTTAAAACGCCATTGTAAACAAGTGAGGTTTCCGTTCACTAACCGTGTGCACTGTTTTGAGAGTATAGATCTAAACCTTCTAATGTTTTGCATCTCTCAATATTTCTTGCTTCATTCCAGTAGAGTGTAAATATCGTAGGCCAATGTCTTTCGGCTCACGTTAATACACTGATCATTCCTTTCACCCAAAGGGGGCCCAGCTAGTACAACGTAACCCACTTTTTTACCCCATGCCGTGGGCCAATTGCTGCCTGCAGGCGGTCTTTTTCGGCCGTTACTTGACAACAACAACGTTATGTACACTCGTACTGGTGTGACCTGCACGGTCTTCTCCCACGCACCTGTTTGCCGAGGTGTTACCCAGGATTTTTATATTTCTATCTCTTTATTTTAAAAAACACGAATTTTTCTCAAAATCAAGGTTTCGAGATAATCGCGATTTAGTGTGGGTTTTTTTGTTTGTTTTTTTTGCTGATTAAACAAACAAATAGCTAAGTTGTTTATGTTTGACTATCCCACGGGAAGATATATCTCGTTTACCACAACTAAACCAAATTTTATCGAATTTGAGCTAAAGACAAACTAACAATGTTAATAAGAGGAATGCGTTTTATCAGATCACCCTTCAGCTCAGGTTCGTGGGAGCTGCCACTGGCGTTGATGCGTTTAGAGCTTGATTTCAAGGTTGCTCTTTTACCACTTAACAGAGTAGCCTACTTCTTACTTGCTTACTTACTTACTTACTACCCATTACGCCATCTGGCGTTTAGGGCAGCAACAGAGGATCTCCAGCTCTGTCTGTTTTGGGTCATCTTGGTCAACGTTCCCCATGAATGATTCCAGGCCTTCATCTCAGACTCCACTGTGCGTCTCCAGGTCACTTTGGGTCTGCCCCTTTTGCGACGTCCTTCGGGTGTCCAGTGGAGGGCAGTCTTCACAATAGAGTCTGGCTCTCTTCTAAGAACATGTCCAATCCATCTCCATCTTTTCCTTTTTATTATGGTGGTCATGTCCTCTTGCCTACATTTACGTAACAGATCTGCGTTGGAAATCTTGTCGGGCCAGAAGATTCTGAGGATTTGGCGTAAGCTGGTTGTATGAAAGTACAGAGTACTCCAGTCCTTTTTTTGTGGCAAATTATACTTGATGTGGCCCAGGTTCACCCAGACTCCTTCCCTCGCGGCCGCCGGGTACTTTAACCTTCTCCGTACGTCGTGTTTTACTATCGTATCTATACGACGTGGGGAACTCGGTGCCACCACTTTCTAAAGAGGAAATTTACTCGTTAATCCGATTCGTACGCTTTGCATAGCAGTCTGTCAAAATATTTTTTTGAGAAATACTGAAAGTTTCGAAGAGATCTTCGTACTAGAAGTATTCTAAAATGTGAAGAATACAACCCAGGGGTACAAAGATTACCCCAGGGTGTACCAGTACGTATGGGGTTAAGTTTGGGACCCGTGGTCTATGCTGTAGACATAGAGGAAGAAAGAAGTTTGCTCAAGTACAACATGAGAACAGTATGCACTCCCCTCCCTTCAGATCTCGACTTCTTTGATATGCTTCAAAGGAGAGGACAGGGTCAATATGTGTGGAATTGAGGATTTTGTAAGACATTTCTTACTATTAATTTACAGGCTTAATAGGGATTTAAAAATTATTTTTTATTAAATAAGCAATTTTTTTTAAAAATGTTGCCCGTGTGGAGACCAAAGAGCTTACTCTACTATCATTTTCGACAACAAAGGGAGTTTTAATGTACGGGACATGCACACGGGGTCTCTAAGATTTTTCGTCCGTATCCGAGAAAGACAGATGCTCGATTTTACCTACCACAATTATACACGTAGAGGTAAAAAAAAAAAAAAAAAGAGGTCGAGTGAGTGAGTGAGAGAGAAAAGGCGAGAGAGGAGGTCGCTTTGAGGATTTTTTAAGAAAGACAAAGAGGGGAGGGGTAGGATGAGACAAAAGAAACAGAAGAAAAAGAAAAAAAATGGACATGCCGGAACGGACTGGGTTCGAACCTTTGCCATGAGAGGTGAACTCCGTGCCTCAGGGCTACTTTTCTCCTGCGCCTTTACCGCTATTATTTCTGCTTCTATCATCACTACCACAACCACTGCCACAACCGCAACTACCACTACAACTGCCAGTACTACCACTACCACTACCACAACTATCACTACCACAACCACAACTACCCCTACCACAACCACTACCACCACTACCACAACTACCACTACCACAACAACAACTACCACTACCACAACTACCACTACCACAACCACAACTACCACTACCACTACCACCACTACCACAACTACCACTACCACTACCACAACTACCACTACCACAACCACAACTACCACTACCACTGCCAGTACTACCACTATCACCACTACCACTACCACAACCACAACTCCCACTCCCACAACTATCACCACTACCACAACCACAACTACCACTATCACCACTACCACTACCACAACCACAACTACCACTATCACCACTATCACTACCATCATTACCACTGCCATCACTACCACTACCACTACCACAACTATCACCACTACCACTACCACAACCACCACTACCACTACCACAAACACAACTACCACTACCACTGCCAGTACTACCACTATCACCACTACCACTACCACAATCACAACTACCACTACCACAACCACAACTACCACAACCACAACTACCACTACCACCGCCATCACTACCACTATCATCATTACCACCATCATCACTGCCACTATCATCACTACCACTATCATCATTACCACTATCATCATTACCACTACTACAATCACTACCACTACCACTATCATCACTACCACTATCATCACTACCACTATCATCATTAACACTATCATCACTACCACTATCATCATTACCACTACCACTATCATTACTACCACTACCACTACCGCCACGACCACTATCATCACTACCACTACAACAACCACCACTACTACAATCACTACCACTACCACAACCATCACTACTACTACTACCACTACCACCACCATTACCACTATCACCAGTACCACCACTACCACAACCCTTACTACCACGGTGGCCTAGTGGTTAGGCTCTCGGACTCGCAACCGTAAGGTCGTGGGTTTGAATCCCATCAGGGGTCCGACGTTGTGTCCTTGGGAAAGGCACTTTACACGAATTTTCCTCACTTCATCCAGGTGGGAATGGGTACCCGGCTAGAGACAGCGAAAGATCTTGTCAGTTTTATGGTGTTTGAGAGCTTTCCCAGCTGCTTGCACTGTATGCTTCCCGGGAAGATGAGAATGTTTCGGAATGTTCTATGGTCTGCTGGGGTAATATCAATAATATAGTGTAAAGCGCATAGAGCCTGCTGTTGAGCGGGGATATGCGCTATACAAATGCTATTTATTATTATTACCACTAGCACCACTACCACTGGCACTACTACCACAAGCACCACTACCTCTACCACCTCTACCACCACTATCAAAACCCTCACTACCACTGCCACTACCACCACTACCACTACCTCCACTACCACTACCTCCACTACCATCTCTACCTGCATTTCTTCTGCTACCATTGCCACCACTACTACTGCGCCCCCACAAATACCAGGACCACCACTACCACTACTACTTTTACCACTACTACTTTTACCACTACTACTTTTACCACTACTACTTTTACCACTACTACTACTACCACCACTACCACTACCACCTCTACCACTACTACTTTTACCACCACTACCACTGCTACTTTTACCACTACTACTACTACCACCACTACCACTACTACTTTTACCACTACTACTACTACCACCTCTACCACTACTACTTTTACCACTACTACTTTTACCACCACTACCACTGCTATCCCTACCAACTCTACCACTACTTCAACTACTGCCACTATCTACACGTGTACTGCACCTTTTCATGATCAAATGTCAAAATAGAGAGCTCAAATGCGGCAATGAAAGTTCAAATATCAAAATAGTCGAATTAATTCAACACAGAGAGTTCAAATTCAACACAATGGAAAGCGTAAGCAAATGTCAGCTCAAATGTAATCACAGGCGTGCTCAAATGTAAACAACAGGGAAATCGAATTCGTCATTGTCAGTTCAAATGCAGCATAGGAAAGTTCAAATTCAACAATACGAAAAACTACGAAGCTATGATATAACTATCATCTTCGAGTCAGGGGAAGCTACCCTGTCTCTTAGCAACTTTCGTTGTTTACTGTTGGCGTCTCTCGCCTTCAATACTCGTCGTCAGCTTTTTAGATCTACACCTTTTCCCGATCAAATATGAAGACAGAGAGTTCAAATGCAGCAGTGAAAGTTCAAATATCTGTTTCTTAGCTACGTTGATTGTTTACTGTTCACTTCTCTCTCCATCATCTCGTTTTGTTAGATTCAGCACTTTGATGCAATCAATCGTTGTAACAGATCTTACCTGGAAGATACAGCAACATATTATTATTAAACATGCCTGACAAAAAGAAAAATGAATAAAAAGAGTCAGTCTCGATGATAAAGAGAATAGCGGTATACGAGAAGCCTTCTTGTTGTGGTGACGATTACATAATGCATGCTCCCTAAACCGTTATAAATCAACCGAAGTAGCCTACTGCATACAGTACTGTACGCAGAACGATTGAAACTGAAGACATTGTTGAAAAAAGATTTAGGAAAGTGAACTTGGAAGTGGAAGATGAGAGGGCGTCGATAGTCGAAAGCCACCCAGATTACACTTTAGACGAAACAAAAACAGGTCTTTGAATGGCCCTGCCAGACGCACCTCGTATTTGTCGGTCAAATAGTGAGGCTACTTTGAACAAAATTTAAGAGGGAGAGAGAAAGAGAGAGAGAGAGAGAGAGAGAGA
>NW_004797953.1:108551-116496 GCF_000002075.1 Aplysia californica | reverse complement strand
GAGAGAGAGAGAGAGAGAGAGAGAGAGAGATAGAAAGAGAGAGAGAGATAGAAAGAGAGAGAGGGGGTGAGTTAGATACAGAGAGAAATACACAGAGAAAAAGAGAGAGGGACAGAGAGAAATAAAGAGGGAAAGAGAGACAGAAATAGAGAGAGAATGAGACAGACAGACAAACAGACAGGGAGACAGACAGACAGAGAGACAGACAGACAGAAGCGAGAGGCAGAAAGACAGAGAGGAGGGAGAGGGAGAGGGAGAGGGAGAAAGAGAGAGAGAGAGAGAGAGAGAGTGGGGGTGGGGGTACGCAAGGCCCTGTCGAACAACCAAGTTTACTTAAAATAATTTGTGTTGAATTTGAACTGACAATGTTGAATTTGAACTGGCAGTGTTGAATTTGAACTCTCTATTGTTAAATTTGATAGTGCTATTCTGATATTTGAGCTTCCAAGTGTTACATTTATTGCTCCGTCTATTTTGATTTTTTAGCTTTCTATTTTTATGAGAGCCTGCACTATGAACAACTTGCCTCATGTGTAAGCTGGTGGATTTTCTCCAACCCAAACCAGAAGTTGCCAGAGAGGTCGCCGAATCCGAGTTTATAGTCTGTCCAGCCACGGAAAAAGTCTATGTCCGCTGAAGCACGTCTCTGTAGACATAACAAAACATTATACCTGTTTGTGAGGCCTGTTGTTACTATTACTCCTCATCTGTCTACACGGACATGATATCACAAGAAGCAAAAGACAACCCAGAACAACTCAACAAACTGTTCTTCGCTAAAGACCAGAGCTTCATATATTCATACCAGAACAGCCCACAAGAACATGCCACTGAATTGAACGCAGCATGTGAGAAATATGAAATTTAAATGAGCACAATTAATTAATCTAACTTCGGAAGATCTCCGGAAACCAACCCACATGAAATATAAAAGTCAACAACACACAACTGAAACAAGTACAAGAATTCAAAGACCTTGAAAGCACAATGGCACCAGACGAGTAATTGACAAAGATTTTGAAACACAAGAACACAGAACTAATGTGGTCACCTACCAGTCAGCACCCACCTTCTCCCATCAAAACATACATAAAATGAAGACAAAGAAACAACTCAACAGATCAATTCTCAAACCAACTCACTGCTACCAGTGCCAAACCTGAACCCTCAACAAAACGCAGCAATGTAAAATGATAGCAAGCGAAATGAAATGTCTCAGAAAGACCTTAAAAACCACGACAAGGGGCCGATAAAAAGAATGAAGACATCAGAAAACAGGCACACAACAAATAAAGCGGTTTGTACAAATCATGTGGATGGGGCCACAAAAGGCAGCCTCAAAAGTCGTCAATCTGCGACTCGTTGGCTTCAAGGCAATGGGAAAAACCAAGAAAATGATGGATCGATGGATTCAAAGAGAACCTTCGAAGGCACAATGTTATAACTACCCAAAAAGCAACACACCTGGCCCATGTCCAACAGTTACATTTCCCATCTACACCTTTTGGCACATGAATAAGGGACAGACAAAGAACGTGGAATAAAGTGTCGTGTAAGCAAAATTCCGTTGTCAGGGAGAATGCTAAGTGACATTGTTTGGGGATTTTTCACAAACAGTAAAGCCAAGGCAGCAAGTTTTTGGCTTTTTTAAAAATAGAAAAACTGAGTTTGTAAAGCTGATGCAGCAAGGCAGAGTAGCAAAAAAAATCAAGACAGTTAAGTCCTGATATTGTCACTGGCCCAACAGACTGCGAGTGCTCTGTTTGTGAACAAATCTTCAGAAAAAGATTAGCACATGAGGATCATATTAAGTTATACATACTATTAAGGTCGTGGGTTCGAATCCCGTCAGGGACCCGACGTTGTGTCCTTGGGAAAGGCACTTTACACGAATTTTCCTCACTTCACCCAGGTGGGAATGGGTACCCGGCTATAGACAGCGAAAGATCTTGTCAGTATGTTAGTGTTTGAGCGCTTAATCAGCTGCTTGCACTGTATGCTTCCCGGGAAGCTGAGAATGTTTCGAAGTGTTCTATGGTCTGCTGGGGTAATAATATAGTGTAAAGCGCATAGAGCCTGCTGTTGAGCGGGGATTTGCGCTATACAAATGCTATCTATTATCTATTATTATTATTATTATTATTGTCTGCGATGCGTTTTGCTTTTTTTGGTTTTATTATAAAAACCTATCCCGTATTTAGTTCTTTTTGCGTATGTCCCAGTCCTGATTAGGGGATTGTTTCCGTGGAAATTTTGGCATCTGGATTCTTTCTTTTTTATGTCTGATATTCCCATCAAGTATCACCTTTCTCGTCCTCATTACTTACTTTCACATTTTCATCCTCTGTTGCCATTCAGCGTCGATGGGAGATGCAGTTTCCTGTGATTGGGCAATTCTGCAACTCTTTCATCTTGACTCTTTCCTTTCGGAGATGAACGTTAACCTCGGAGTTCCTGCCTCATAAATAACCTAATTGTGTTAATAGGGGCGTTAAACCTTTACCATTTCACCTTTGTTTTTTGCAGTGTGTCTTCCTATATTGCAAAAAAGTACTGTTGATCTCACTCTTTTGCATCAGCCTGTATATCGATAAGATAATGTTGAACCCACCCCATTTGTTTGTGCCAGCCTGTATAAGAATTAATAATGTTGATGTCGCTTGTGTTGTTTTATCCTGTATGTCGATGGGGATAAAGCTGATCTCACCTGTATCACAATCCAGCCACCGTTGTCCGTGACGGTGTCGCAAACGACCAACATACCGTTAGTGAGACGGACCACTGGTCGAGGGCCCAGGCCCGTGACGTCCACGCACGTTTGGGGCTGTAGAGAAATCCATAGGGAAGGAGGTTTTTTAATTAATTATTTTTTAAAAGTGTTAGTAAATGTTTTACGGCGCTCGCATCTACAAATTATATTGGTCATATGAGTGGGCAGAACATATTACGCATTCGTTTAAATTTTGCCCGGGTGGCGGCTGAAGCCCACTCTTGTCGACTTTAGAACCACCAAGGGATCTTTAATAACGTGCACAACTTGACACGGGACGACGGAGATATTTTCGCCCTTTTCCGAGAAGGATAGATGTTAGATCTTACCTACCTTAAGAGCAGGGGTGTGGCTGAGAAACAGCAGTAAGAAAGAGCCAAGGAGTAGCAGTAGAAAGGCAGAAGAAAGAGTCAGGAGCCCAGAGGAGGGGGCAAAGGGGGGAGGGGGAGGGTGCAGAAAGTAAAGACGAAAGCAGACGATAGAACATGATTAGAGAGCAGGAAATGTGAAAAGGAGAAAAATTTTCAGAGAACAAAATGTTCCGTCAGTTTCAGGTTTCAAACCCAGGACCTAATGAATGAGAGGCCAACAATTTAACATGTTATCACTCTGTCAGTATCAGTTTGCTATAGCTTGTTCACTTTCGTCTGACCACTGTTAAAACAGGATAATATTATGAGAAATCCTATATCAATATCCCTCACTGAAACAAAACACGAGGCAGTTTGTCTACGCGCTGGCGAGGACTGTCTTTGAAGCTTTTTTTTTTTAAATAGTAGAGGGTTTTACGGCGCTCGCAGCTGAATAAGGTCATATGAGTGCCAAGGGGTGGGTGTTAACAGAGAAGTCTTTACAGGGAATCAGACTTAGACTGCTCACCTCTCTAGCTTCTACAGCACAAGGTCTGCTTCGACTATCAAGGCACCCCAAAATAGCAGGTCACAAGGGAGTGACCAACATACAAAAGAAGTAGAGGAAAAGGACAATAGTAAGGATCAGGAAAGAAAAAGCAGCAGTTCCCTGTTGTAGATCAGGCACAGTTATGAGTGTGACATGAATCAGCCCATTTACAATTCTACTGTGCTTGAACGAGATATGTCCCGCCTTTGGGAATGGCCTAAAGACACTTCAGTCAGTGGCACTGCCCGGGGGGGGGGGGGGTTGCTTTTGATTACTCGTCATTGTCGGCCGTCAAACACCCAGAGAGATTCTCACCTGTATTAGGCTCTGAAGAGCTGTCAACTGGCGATCAACACTTGCCCCAAAAGCCTCCACAGTGGTTGCTAGGTCTTTCTGTCGAGGAGGATTTCTTTTCTCGTCCTCTAAGGTCGCTTTCGCTTTTTTCTCTTCCTTTTCCTCTTCAAGTTTGCGGTTTAAGACCTGTAATATGACATCATTCTTAAAAGTCATAACAATTGTCGGGAAGTTCTGTCCCATGACGTTTCACAAATGTAAAGCTAATGACGTCACAACAGTATTGACCCAATTGTATTATTACGTAAGTCACATAAATCCATTAGCGTTAGAGCCGATCCTGTTCTGCTCAGAAACTATTTACTATCTCTATCGCCCTTGCGACGTTCTGCAGAACAGTTCCATTCTTTAAGGTACCAGTTCCCTTCGTGGTAAACTCAGTTAATGTCCTGCAGGGGTTTAACTAATAACATGTCAACACGGTAGATCAATACGCAGAACCTTCTCGTTCAACAATATACCTTCAAAGTAAATGGAAAGCTATTTTAAACAAATCGCTTACCTAGAGAAATGTGTACTAATTAATGGGAACAAAAACCTCGAGAGAGATTCTCACCTGTATCAGGCTCTTCAACTTGCTATCAAAACCCTCTCCAAGAGCCTTCACGGACGCCGTCACGTTTTGCCAGGACCCGGAATGTGACTTGTCGGGACATTCTTTCTTGTTCTCCTCCTCTGTGTAGCTCAGGAGCTGTACAGTGGCAACACTCTTCAGGTTAGGAACATGAACTTGTCTGTCACAAAATAACATTCTTCCAGCAAGCGTTTTTAATGATGTCACACCTTTATGCAAGATAGGGTTTATTGCTTTTTATGGTTTTGCTTTTTGTCTCAAGCTTAGAAAGTAAGTGTGGAGGAAAAGTGAAAGCAGGAAAACGTTTACGTACGCTTAGGCACTGATATTTATTCTTCTTCAGTTATCTACACACATAATAATAATATATTATTACACTTACACATATAAACGCCAATGTAGACGAGTAAACATTTATACACATAGACTGGCTGTACGCCACTGTGGCAAGATGTAGCTGCCTGTTCCATTGCCAGCACTGACAACAACTGTTCTCGATACGGGCACAGTAAGCAAAGTCAAGGCCGACCATAGCGTCTGAAGTGTCTCCGAGTCACATGGTTGATTTATTCTTTTGGTCTTTTCAACCCCCCCCCCCAAAAAAAAATTTAAAAAAAAAAAAAAAATTTAAAAAATTAATTAAAATTTTTTAAAATTAAAAAATTAAAAAATTAAATTTAAAAAAAAAAATTGTCAATATTCTTTGCTTGAAAAAAACAAAACATGTAAAGGTTTAGTTCTCTGCGCAGGTCAGCAATGAATTTTGCTCCTATTTCTGTACAGGCAGTTCTTCATGAAATGTTATGTTTACTTGTCAATATTGTGGAAACAAATAGATTACCTCAAGAGATATTTGGAAAACGAGACTTTGAGAAAGATTTGGAAAATAATACTTTGAGAGAGATTTGGAAAACAATACTTTGAGAGAGATTTGGAAAACAATACTTGGAGATAGATTTGGAAAACAAAACTTGGAGAGAGATTTGGAAAACAATACTTTGAGCGCGATTTTGGAAAACAATACTTTGAGAGAGATTTGAAAAACAATACTTTGAGAGAGATTTGGGAAAACAATACTTTGAGAGAGATTTGGAAAACAATACTTTGAGAGAGAGAGAGAGTTATTGGAAAACAATACTTTGAGAGAGATTTTGAAAACAATACTTTGAGAGAGATTTTTTGGAAAACAATACTTTGAGAGAGATTTGGAAAACAATACTTTGAGAGAGATTTATTGGGAAACAATACTTTGAGAGAGATTTGGAAAAACATTACTTTGAGAGAGATTTGGAAAACAATACTTTGAGAGAGACATTTGGAAAACAATACTTTGTAGGAGATTTGGGAAACAAGTACTTTGAGAGAGATTTGGGAAGCAAATCCTTTGAGAGAGAATCTCACCTGAGTCTGGCCATTGAACTTGTTCTCGAATCCGGTTTCATGAGTCTCCTCTGTGGCCGTCATTTTTTCCGCTGTGTCTTTTTCCTGTTTATAAAACTCCATGGCACCCTCCAATGTTTCGCCTACGATTTGATTAATGGAGGCTGTTTTATGGGTTACAGAAACTGGAAGACTTTTCTGCCACTCGACGTTCTTCTGGGAAGAAATGCTAACAACGTCACAGCGATATCGGCCAATTGTGTCATAGGTCTCCACAGGCCATGTAAGCCTCAGAAAGCTGTCAGAAACAGAGCCGATTGTTCCCTCAGCGAATACTTTGTCATCTTTGGATTTTTGTTTGACTTTTGCAGCGCCGCCTGGCCGAACCTCTGCCATCTTGTCCCACTTGTCATTATCCAGTTTCAGTATTCTCATAGTAACGATTTCAGAAACAGATGGTGGGGTTTTGCTTATACATTCCAGTGACACGTTGGCAGTTTTTCCTACTTCGACTTCACGTGTGGTAACTTTCAGCGCATAAGCACTTGAGGACAGGAACAGTGCTGTTGCCAGAATCAGCTTCAGTGATACCCAGTTGGCGTCCATTCTTCTTGTACAGGGAGTTATTTTGGTCTGAAAACCCTTTGAAAAGCTTTGCCAGGAAGTCTGCAGGGAATATGGAGGAAAAGAAGCCCACCCAGTCAAGAAAATATTTGGCCGTACAAAGTAAACGATAACAGAATCAAAAACCAATCAAAGACATTTTTCTAAGTTTTGGAATTACCGGCAGCCACAAGTATGGGTCAAAGAATATTGACTGTATGCCTTCAAGTCTCTTTCTGGGAGACGTTTAACTTTGTTAAAACGTGAATTTAATGTCATTTCCAAAACGTTCATGAGCCTCATGCCAAACACACACACACCACACCCTTTTCAGGCCTTTCTTAAAATACCAGCATTCGGGACCAACCCCTTACATTCCTAACACGAGATGTTACCCCCACCACTCCCTCCTCCCACCCATCCCTCTTCCCTCCCCCTTTCCTTCTCCCATTCCCCCCCTCCCCCACCTAATCCTTCCCTCCTTCTCCCAACCCTCTCCCCCTCCCCTTCCCGACTCTAGTATAACCTCTGAGGAAACGAAACAAGACATCTCATTACTGTCACCAACAAACCAACACCCTTTAGCTATCTCTGACTGTTACCGAGAGTTCCTGTCACTCTACCTGTTGAGCAGGTATGGACAAATTGCGCCAGTACCACTCTGACCTGCGAGTCCGCTCAGTCACAACAATAAATGTGGCGTCGGTGGTCTAGCGGTTGGGCTACCGGACTCGTAATCGTGAGGTTGCGGGTTCGGGGGTTTGAGCCTCAGCTTGGTCCGACGTTGTGTCCTTGGGAAGAAGCAATCCATACCAAAGCACCCACCGACCACCCACACAACAATACATCATAATGTGGCCTGCTGTGGGTTGATAATTGATAAGAACAAAACTGTCCGTCTTGAAAGTATGATTCTGTTTTAGTCTCAGTTTTTGAGAACATTTTGTATTTCTACTAATTTCACTATTTTATTTTCTCCTTCTTTGGCCTGCGAGGTATTGGGAATGGTTTAATCCGGCTCCATTTCATACCTGCCCGAAACACGAACTTATAGGGAAAGATTTTTTTTTAAAAAGAGGAAGTTGTTCTCGTCGGTGTACCAAGCAGGGGCGGAGGAACACTCGCCCGACAGGGTAATCAAAGCAAGACCACCCAAAAAAAAAAAAAAATCAACAGAAAAAAACGTCAACAAAACAGATAGGGACGGCCCTTCCCGCGAAAAGCTTTCCAACAATAGGAACTTCATTTATTATAACAATACTTCATTCGGTAGACGCATCACTGAAAGTCCTGAATGAAAACAAATTCCGAATTCATGTGTACACCGGCCAAAATAATCGGAAAATATATATCTTTTAATTGCC
>NW_004797953.1:103853-107327 GCF_000002075.1 Aplysia californica | reverse complement strand
GGAAGAGGAAGAGGACGAGGAGGAAGAAGAAGAAGAAGAAGAAGAAGAAGAAGAAGAAGAAGAAGAAGAAGAAGAAGAAGAACAACAACAACAACAACAACAACAACAACAACAACAACAACAACAACAACAACAACAACAACAACAACAACACAAGGGAGGCGGTGGCCCTGGCGAAGAGCACACTCTTCGGGGCTCCAAACATTTCGAACGGATAGGCTACCACACACACACAACAACAACAACAACAACAATAACAACAACAACAACACGACTCAACCGTGTACCGTCTGTGGCCTTTGCAGAATGAACGAGTAAGACAGGAGGCGCCCATGTATATATATATAGGAAGGTTAGGGGACCACCGGGCTGAAGACATTGACCTGAATCGTAATGTTTAAGAGAAAGAGAAAAAAAATGAAAGTGTGCAAGTAGTGTGCAGATTTCTGCGTCCGCTGGTCTACGCCAGCTCCTGTGCGTCAGTCACATCTTGCCCAAGGTTGTTGGGGTTTTTTTTTTTTATTGTTGTTTGTTTTATTTTTTTTGGGGGGGGGGAAGGGGAGGAGCTTGGTTTTTTGTTTTTTTTACAACGCTCGCAACTGCATAAGGTCATAATAATATGAGCGCACGGGACACACCAAACAATTTCAGTTGGTAGGAAATTTTTAATTAACGTGCACAACTTGCACACGGGACCTCCGAGATTTTATACCCATTTCCGAGAAGGCTAGGGTTAGATCTCACCTACTATAAGATCAGGGGTGTGGCTGAAAGACAGCAGTAAGAAGGAGACAAGGAGTAGCAGTAGAAAGGCTGCAGAAAGAGTCAGGAGCCTATAGGAGGGGGCGGGTATAGGAGGTGAGGGGGGGGGGGGGGGTTGTGCAAGGTATGGCAAAACAGCTAAGAAAAGTTTATTTCCCAGAGTTCAAACCAGGTTGTACTGCGGAATTTTTAGACGGGTTCCTATCCTAGGTATAAGCATTATAGGAAATTGATTCTGATATACCATGAAAATGTGTTCTTTGAGGGATCGAACTCATGCTGAGACCATAGCAATATTATGAATGATAATAATAATAATAATAATAATAATAATAATAATAATAATAATAATAATAATTATAGTAACATTAATATTAACGATATTAAAAAACAATATTAACAAGAACAATAACAATAATAACGATATTAACAACAGTAATAATAACAATAATAACAAGAACAACAATGATAACAATAATAGTCTGATAGGTTACCTCTAAAGTGCGGAGTTCCTCAGGGTTCGGTCCTTGGTCCTGTCATCTTTACAATGTACACGCAAAGTCTGTCATCAATAATTTCTTTATATGCCCTCAATTACCATCTTTATGCAGACGATACACAGCTGTATGGATTCACTACAACTGACAATGTACACAATCTCATAGATAGAATCGCCAGATGTATCAATGATATAAGAAAATGGATGCTCAAAAACCAAAAAAAATTAAATGAAGATAATACGGAAATATTATTTCTTCGTAGCAGTGCATGCAGTGAAATCGACAATATCAGAATAAACATAAATGGCCACGAAATTTCAGCCCAAACTAATATAAAAGATTTAGGTTTGGTGCTAGATCAAGATATGTCAATGAAATCCCATGTATCCAATCTTTGCAAAAATCTATATCTCCAACTGAAGAAAATAGGGAGCATTAGAAAATATCTACCTGTTGGTGTCACCAAAAATTTAATAACATCACTTATATTGTCAAGGATTGGTTATTGCAATTCCTTACTGGCTGGTGTACCTGATGAACAGTTACAACAACTACAAAGAGTACAAAATATTGTGGCCAAAATAATTACTAAGAAACTAAAGCATGATCGTTTGACTCCTATTTTAAAAGAATTACACTGGCTCCCGGTGAAAGAGCGTATCATATATAAAATCTGTTTAACTTGCTACAAGTGCTTACATGATTTATCACCGGACTATCTAAAACAGTTGTGAGTGTGAACGTGTGCCTTTATGTGTGAGTGAATGGGTGTGTCTCTTTGTGTGTGAGTGCATGTGTGTGACAGAGATAAAGATAGAGAGAGAGAAAGAGTTAAAGAGAGAGAGAGAGAGAGAGAGAGAGAGAGAGAGAGAGAGAGAGAGAGAATGTGTGTGTGTGTGTGTGTGTGTGTGTGTGTGTGTGTGTGTGTGTGTGTGTCCAAGCGATTTTCCCCACGTTTTCGTCGTGCCTCATGGTTAGATGGACACCCTTCAGCCCTCGGCGTCTTCCATGATCGGGGTCATTGGGGGTCAGAGAGCGTGGAGATGAGCTCACCAGTGCTGTTTTCAAGTTCCCATTCTAATCAAAACCCATGAAAGCAAAATCTCCGCATGCGAAATGAAATGTCTCCGCAAGACCCCTAACATCACAAGACGAGACAGGCAGAGAAATGAAGAAGTAAGAGCAGCTATCGGCATTAAGTTCTGCCTGCATTACTTAGAAAGACAGAATAAAATGGCTTGGCCACCAGCTACGTATGTCACCTGACCAACCAGCCTCGAGAGCCTACGACACCAAGCAGTCCTGCTATAAAGGAAGAGGAAGGCCACGCAAAAGGTGGATCAAGGGTGTCAAGGAAACCCTGAGAAAACATAATATCACAACCGAAAGAGCTGCGGAGAAAACTATATTCGTACGCCCTGGGGTCATTTTGTACCCGGGGTTGTATTCTTCACATTCGAATTAGAGACAAACACCCGGGGGGGGGGGGGGGGGGGCTACACCACCAAAGTCCAAATTCGGCCCCAAATTATGGATTTTGAGTTGTAGGCATTTTTAGCTTCTTCAGCCTCTCCTACAACTATTTCATCGCATAAGAACCCCTAAAAACCGTATTTTTTCCCAAACCGGGCATGTTTGTTACCGCCATTTCCTCATAAAGTCAGTATTTTATTTTTCTTTATCGGCCGTTTTCTCAAAACGCGACTTTTCTCTATACTTTTTTGAATAACTCCACCATGTTTCTTCCAATCTTCGCGAAATTCTCACAGAATGAAGAAAAGATGTAATACTAAATATTTGTCTGTTGAATTTTTGATATATGGAATAGATTTTTGTTGGTGGTGTCTGGAGTGTGGATTTTCACGGATTTTTTGCAAACTTGAATGCTACCTCAGGAAAAAATTCATTAAATATTTTCTAATTCGTTTAGGGAAAAAACAACAGACAAATACTTAGATCTAATTTTTGTGAACACGCATGCAAAAAAACCCAAAACAATTAATTTCCAAGAGCGACAAGTGCGGTATTCATTACGTAAGACATGTCAACAAAATCCAATATGGCCGCCGTATCCATGGAAACGAAACTTTTTCTCAAATTTGATTGCGGATTTAAAGACTCCTTAGTATGCTTGTTATATGTGAGAAATTTGGTAAAATTCGGTCCAGTAATAAGCGAGATAGCCTTCAGGTGTAAACCCCCCCCCCCCCCC
>NW_004797953.1:102423-103753 GCF_000002075.1 Aplysia californica | reverse complement strand
CCCCCCCCCCCCCCCCCTTAATAACCTCCAGGCCACGAGAGCCCCCGTGGGGGAGATCTGTGGCACCAGACCATGGGAGGGAAATCTCAAACTGGTGTACCACGACCTTGTAACAAATGAGAGGCAGCGTGGTGGAATCAGGCTCTCGTCAAAATAATCAAAGTGAAGAAACTTGCGTTTTTCCGCAGTTTGTGAATTTTTATCAAATTTTAGTTTTTTGGGTAAACATCTTTCATTCCCATTAAAGAACTCATTTGTGTGGATTTTTCTGAAAAACGTTGAATAAAGGCACAAAAAATGTAAATTTTTAGTTACCACGGACTCTTAAGCTGAGGAAATAACTAATCTTTGGCGGCCATTTTCTCAATAATTTTACCTCTGAAAACAGGTGACCCCACCTCCTTCCTTCACAAATATCTCGACTTGTTTTCAAGATAAATGGATATTTTTTCAACCAAATAAAGACAAGTAAACAAGCTTTAAAATGATACCAATAACTCCACATGCTCAACAATTGACGAGAGCCTGATTCCACCCCGCTGCCTCACAAATAGACAATGGCTTGTCTATGTTATTTCCAGATTCATTACATTATCGTAAGAGGTAAAGATGACGTTTGTTTGAAAACAAAGTAGAGATTCGCCGCATCTGCCGTGAAAGCTTTCAAGTCTTGTAATATTATAACAGCACCGTCCAAATAGTAGGCCTATAGGGTGCATTTTAATTGTAGTTACAACATCTCCTACTCGCACCGTCACACCGTCACACGTTGCAACATCATCGACTGACACCGTCATACCTTAACACCGTCACATGTTATATCACCTACTCACACCTTCACACCGTCACATTTTATATCACCTACTGACACCGTCCCCTGTTATAACGTCACATACTGACACAGTCACACCGTCATGCCGTCACACCGTCACATACTGACACCGTCAGAGTTGGAGAATGGGAGGAGAAGGGAAGGAATAAAAAATAAATAAATGACATCTACATAGCGCTCAACCCCGAATAAAGTACACAGGCTCTGAGCGCTTTACAATACAGTTCAACGTACAACAGTAACATGAAACGTTGTGTTCCGACTAAAGAAAATTATTCCCAAATATTCATCTTATTAATTAAAAAACAGAAACGACTTCAGCTGACATTTGAATGAATGAAAAGATTTGATTTCTCTCAACGTACTTCTCAACGTACTTGGTAAAGCATTCCAGATCTTGAGGCCTTGGTATTCAAATGCCCTTTCACCCTTTGTTTTAAGTTTCATAGATGGTAAAATAAATTTCTTTTTGTCAGCTGATGACCTTAAACTGCGAGT
>NW_004797953.1:100092-102070 GCF_000002075.1 Aplysia californica | reverse complement strand
GGGGGAGGAGAGAGTAGGGGAAATGGAGGAAAGAGAGAGTGGGTAAGGGGAGAGAAGAGAGTGGGGAAGGGAGGGAGATAGTGGGGGCGGAAGGGGAGAGAGTGAGGGAGCGGAGAGTAGAAAACGGATGGGAGTGGAGGTGTGGGAGAAAAAAATAAGGATATGGGAATTGGGAGGGGGGGTGATAGATTTAGGAAGGACGTGGGGAAGGGATTGTGGTATGGACCTCGGATCTGGGAAGGTCGGGCAGGTGGTAATGATGAAGGATTTGGGAAATGAGGAGGGGGGTGGTGTTGATGGACTTATTGAGAGAGAGGGGTAGGGATGATGGATTTGGAAAGTAGGATGGGGAGGTATGGATTTGCTAAGAGAGAGGGGTAGGAATGATGGATTTGCAAAGGAGGAGGGGGGAGTGAGGATAATAGATTTGGGAAGAGAATATTGGGAGGGGAGGAGTGGGGTTGGGATGGTGGATAAGGAATAGGATGGGGATAGGAGCTGCAGATCTATATGGGAGTTTTCCCCAGAATCCTAACTAAAAATTGGAGTCTCCAGTATCCTGGTACTTTAATCGTGAAAAAAAAATATGAGTATTGCGTATACACACGAAATGCATACAAACGAGAGAAAAAAACGTGTGGTTTCATGACATACGATAAGATACGCAAATTTTGCAAATAACCCTGAATAATATTTTCACGTCATTTAACTTTAGACTTTGAGTTTGGGGAGTATCGTACGACCGTTGGAAAAAGAACCTAAGGGGAAAAAATGGATTTTAAGCAAATCTGTTCTGGTTCTCCGATTGAAAAAAAAAGTTGGAGGGTCCCCTTTTTATCGTAGTTCATGTACCTGGCAGATCAGGGGAAGGGATGGTGGACCCGGGAGAGGTGGGGGAAGGGATGGTGGATCTGGGAGAGGTGGGGGTCGGGACGATGGATTTGGGAGGGGTTTTAGTCAAATGTTGAACATATTTCAAATAGGGACCCCATGGACAACACTGTTGAGTATTGTGTCAGGGTTTTAGTTTTAGTTTTAGTAGAGGTTTTACGGCGCTCGCAACTGCATAAGGTCATATGAGCGCTAGAAGATTAGAGGTGTTACAAGAGAGTAACAAGCATAAAAAAGAAGAAGGGGAGATAAGAGCGATAGAAGTTTCATAGGAAAGAAGAAGCAAACCACACCAGAGCACCTACCAACGACCCACTCAAGGTTTTTGGAATTGTCATTTTTATAGACGCACCCAGAGAAAGTTGCTATCAGAAAGGTGGCCAGAGAACGTTGTTTTTAGTTGAGTTTTAGTAAGAGTTTTACGGCACTTGCAACACAATAAGATCATAAAAAGACGAAGAATAGATGTGTTGCAAGGGAGTAACTTACACAAAGAAGAAGGAGGAGAGATAAGGACGATAGATGTTTGATAGGAAAGAAGGAGCAGACCACACCAGAGCACCTACCAACCACCTAGAGACAAAGTTGGCCAGAGTTAGGTTGACTAAAAATATTTGGCCTAAAGAAAGTTGGCCAAAGAAATTTGCCCAAAGGAAGTTGCCCAAAGAAAGTTGCCCAAAGAAAGTTGGCCAAAGATAAATTGTCCAAAGAAAGTTGTCCAAAGAAAGTTGTCCAAAAAAAAATTGTCCAAAGAAAGTTGGCCAAAGAAAATTGTCCAAAGAAAGTTGGCCAAAGATAAATTGTCCAAAGAAAAGTTGGCCAAAGAAAGTTGGCCAAAGAAAGTTTGTCAAAAAAAGTTGGCCAAAGATAAGTTGGCCTGAGCATGACAGAACGTTTAACCCTAGGGCCAGCAACAGGGTTCTCTGTGACGCTGTAACGACCGCCAGCTAAGAGTTAATTGTGTGCTGGGGTCCACACGACACACGGTCTAATTGGGATTAATTAATGTCAGACTGGAAGTATTATTACGTCACTTCTGTGAGACAAAACACGCGGGAGAGTGGGTGGGAACTAGGGCAGGGGACGG
>NW_004797953.1:88712-99930 GCF_000002075.1 Aplysia californica | reverse complement strand
GGGGGGTTAGAGGACGGGAAGAGTAGAGGACCGGTTGGAAGGGGGGTAAGAGGACGGGGGAAAAGGGACAGTGGGTGATGAGGACAGAGAGGTTTCAATACATGTAATAATGTAGATCATTTCAATAGCGCCCACTCCCGTGTGAACACAGCTCTAGGCGTTTTACATAAATGCTTGTACGAACAATATCCACGCACGCACGCACACACACGCGCGCGCCCACAAACACACACACACACACACACACACACACACACACACACACACACACACACACACACACACACACACATCTACTTGCTTATCGCACGCGCACGCTTACACATCGTTACGAAATATGCACCTACAAATACATAATAGATCTAAATTAATATCACAATGCAAGTCGCAAAATACATATATGGAAATATAGTCATTTACATAACATTGCACAGAGCATGAATCTACTGATGTAAAAATGATTTCATTAAATGTGTCTTTAAAGATATTTTTAAATTTAGATTTAAATGTTGTATGTCTCAAGGGTTGGAGAAGAGAGTTCCAAACTGATGGAGCGAGGTGGGCAAACGATCTTTCAGCTAATTTTTACTTCCTTTTCAATGAACTCTTAAAAGATACTGATCGCCTGATCTTAGTGATCTAGATGGAACATGAATCTGGGTGAGATGACTAATATATGAGGAAGCTTTTGTTATTGACACATGTATGACATAATATTGCAATTGTATACGGTATTCTTGCTGACACGGGGAGTCAATGCAACGCAACGTTCTTAACATGGGAGTAATGTGATCCCTCTTCTTTTTCTTTGGTACAAGCCTAACAGCAGGATTTTGATAACGCTGTAATTTGTGAAGAATGGTATTTGATATATTAGCTAGTAAAACATTGCAATAATCGATGTATAGAAACAAGAAAGATTAAACGAGCGTTTTCAATGAGTGTTCATTCAAAAACATAGACATAGAATATGGCCAATTCTACGCAATTCACCAAAAAAAAAATGGTAGGCTACATAAATAATTGATATGATGTTTCATTGACAATTTTAAATCAAAATACACTCCCAGGTGTTTTGCATTATCAGTAAAATACAGTTTTTCATTTTCAGTTCTAACATTATCAATGTTTATGGGGATATGGCTCTTCTTTGGGTAACATAAAAGAATTTCACTTTTTAGTTTTAATAAGGTTTCACGGCGCTCGCAACGGCATAAGATCATAGGAGTGCCAAGGGGTGGATGTCAACAGAGAAGTCCAAACAGGGCTTACTCTGCTCAGCTCTCTGGCCTCAAAAACACAAAGTCTACTTGGACTATCAAGGCACCCCGGAAGTAGTAGTTCACAAGAGAGTGACAAACATACAAAAGAACAAGAGGAAAATGGTGACGACAGTAAGGACGCGGAAAGAAAAAGCAGCAGTTCCCCCTATGTTGTTCCAGCACAGTATGAACATGACATTGATAAATCAACCCATTTACAATTCTACTGAGCATAAGAACATGTTAATATCCCTCCTTTGGGAATGGTCTAAAGACGAGATTGCCCGCGACACGTCTAGCGAGGAGCATCGCTGACAACAGAACCAACAACTCGCTTTTCATTTTGTGTATATTCTCGTTACATGGGCAAAGAAATAAAATAGGGGTACTCACTTAGTTGCTTCAATTTTCTGGAAAGTTTTTTAAATGATATAAAATTTTAGTATTTTCTTAAATGTGCTTATGTGTAAATTACCCCTTTACATATTATTATGCAAGTAGTTCCATTCGAATCGGCTTAACCTGTCAGAAAGTACAGCCATTTGAAAGTGTTTACTTTTATTTTGGTTTAGAACATACTGTATCTGAATCTCACAAACCAAGCATCTAATTTTTTTGCACTTTAGACTTCACTGATGTCATTAAATTATTTTAGTTCCAAATCGAGTCAAATGGTGCGCAACACAGTGAACAGAGATTACGTAAGTGTACGTTATGGTAGTAGATCGTGGTTTACCCTTGTGAAATTGTCAAGTTGTAATCCCCCCCTCCTTTCTCTCTCTCTCTCTCTCTCTCTCTCTCTCTCTCTCTCTCTCTCTCTCTCTCTCTCTCTCTTTCTCTCTCTCTCTTTCTCTCTCTCTTTCTCTCTCTCTACCTCTCTCTCCCTACCTATCAATCTATCTTTCCCTCCGTCTCTCTCTTTCTCTCTTCCCGGCTCTCTCTCTCTCACTCTCTCTCATTCTCTCTCTCTCTCTCTCTCTCTCTCTCACACACACACACACACACACACACACACACACACACACACACACACACACTCACTCACTCACTCACTCTTTCTCTCTTGCTTCAACTCTGACTTTCAGGACAAACCTAGGCTAAATCGTTCACAACATTCCTGAAGGTAGACGGGGATACTCGATAACCCTTTTATTATTATTATTATTATTATAGTAGATGGTTTTATGGCGCTCGCAACTGCATACGGTCATATGAGCGCCAAGGGGTGGGTGTCAACAGAGAAGTCTTTACAGGGAATCAGACTTACTCTGCTCACCTCTCTAGCTTCAACAGCACAAGGTCTGCTTCGACTATCAAGGCACCCCGGAAATAGCAGGTCACAAGATGTGACAAACATACAAAAGAAGTAGAGGAAAATGACAATAGTAAGGATTAGGAAAGAAAAAGCAGCAGTTCCCCCTTGTAGATCAAGCACAGATATGAGCGTGACATGAATCAGCCCATTTACAATTCTACTGTGCTTGAACGAGAAAAATGTCCCCCTTTTGGGAATGGCCTAAAGACACTACAGTCAGAGGCACTGCCCCAGGGGGGAGTCGATAACTCTACACATTGCTAACAATACCCCATTTGGGAATCGAACTCTCATCCTCTACCAACCACGACGAGAGCGTAACCGTTGCACCACATAACCCGGATATTGTGTAACGACAGTCAAAGCCAACATCAAGCAATTGACACCCCCTTCTCCACCCCCACCCCCACCCCCACCCCTAACTACTCGCTTCCAATCCTTATATTATGCATCACTCATATGTACTTGCAAAAATGTTGACCTTTCAATTAATCACAAACTACACCTAATTAGCACTAATTGCGCCTACTGTTCGCAATGCTCCTTTCACCAACTCTTTATGACGGAGCAGGGACCAAACACTCACCCTCCCAAACCTGGCTAAACTGCCACAAAGAGCGAGTTAATCAACAAGATAATTGCCGAAATCACTACCGCCCCTTGATCGTTTATCAGATGTTTTCTGCCCTTCAAAGGAGAGAGAACTCATGTCAATAAAGTTACTGGGCCCAGGGGCGGTTCTTTCACTATAAGTGTGGTCAAAAATTCGTGGTGCAACTTTTTTTCAAATATTTCCTGAACCATTGAACATAGACTCTCCAGCTTTTGCACAAATACTTGTCTTAATTTGTCTTAACTAATAACTATTTTTGTAAACGTCTGTTAAGTCTATTCTAAAAAATTCCTTAATGAATACTAATTTAAAAAGTTCAAGTGAAT
The DNA here is from genome assembly GCF_000002075.1 of Aplysia californica. Classification (NCBI taxonomy): domain Eukaryota; kingdom Metazoa; phylum Mollusca; class Gastropoda; order Aplysiida; family Aplysiidae; genus Aplysia; species Aplysia californica. The sequence continues at coordinate 96,414 of NW_004797953.1, read as the reverse complement.
GGTTTCTACAGATTTTGAAAGGTTTACAGCTGAGGCAATATCGCTTTTAAAACAAAGTCTGTAATGTTTTTCTATTGGCGACATTATGCTTATTGAACACTTAATATTTTGTGAACCTTTAATTCGGAAATGAGAACATTATAAAATCAAAATTTTGTAACAAATGTTGCCACTAAATAGTGTCATTGGTGAGCTATGACGTAGGCCACATGCGTATGCAAAATGTATGTGAGAAGCCGGAAGTGCTGTGAACAAACCCATTTTTCGCGTGACAGAGACTTGTAGTATTTTATATAAATTTAAGGACAAAAGTTTTATACTCTAACTTCAATTATTGCGGAAAATATGATTAATTTGAGACAAATTGGTACAAACTGCTGGGCAAAGTTTGGGCCACATTGATTCACCCAGAAATAAGTTGCGCAAAGAATTTTTGACCTCACTATAAACAGGACCGGCGGCGTCGGTCGCTTTCTGTTGACTGGATAGTGGACAAGAGATTGATAATTGATAACTTTCTTTCTTCAGTTTCAAGTAGATCCAGACTTAGACAATTTATCAACGTTTAAAAAGCACTTTGTCGCTTTGAAAGCGTTCAAAGAAAAAAAAAGGTTCACTGTTATGTTGTCGTACTACAGAGACTCATTCCTTCATTTTTGTTTATCACACCGGCCCATAGCCTTCATGAGAGCTGGGCAATGAGTCGCTTTTGCAAGATCCGGATAATATGTTAGTGCACCTCTGCGGCAAATAATATGATATGAACCACTTCGGCAAATGGGTTAGAACCACTTCGACAAACGGGTTAGCATCACTTCAACAAATGGGTGCACCCACTTCGGCAAGCGGGTCAGGAAAGGGAGTTAAGAGTCTGAATTCGGATAATGTTTCATTCAGAATTATCCAGTTATCCTTATAGATGATCCGGATTTTGCCCACCTCTACTTCATGTAAATCGCCCCCTGTCACGGTATTATAGAACATGTTCGTGAGGCCTCACCGAACACCGCCCGCTCAGTGGTGACGTCAGACTCCCCGGCCAATTCAGTTTTTGCCCTCAGAGCACAAAGATGGCTTCTAATTACCAATTAACCTTTATATTTCTTACAAAGGACGTACAAGTCTCTGGTACAAATTTTATACATTATTGTTTGGAATTATTTCACCAGTAACATATTTTATTATTCAACCTGTCTCTTGTTACTGTCAGAACATTTATTGTCAACATAGCTATAATCTTTAATGCCTGTTGAATTTTAAGCTACCCATGACTACGTTTGATCTTTTTTCGGCGGAAACTGTTTGTTGTTGTTGTTGTTGTTGTTGTTGTTGTTGTTCTTGTTTCGGACACGTCTTGGTGACAGCAGCAAAACAAGAGAACTCTTTAACCCCACAACAGACACCCCCTACGTACGACGACGATAATCTTACCAAGTTCCAGATGTGGAAGAGTTCTGTGATAGAGAATAACAGATCCTCCCCCCCCCCCTCCTCACTCTCACCATCACCCCCGGCCGCTCCCACTTCTGTCTGTCTGTCTGTCTGTCTGTCCCTCTGTCTGTCTGTCTGTCTGTCTGTCTGTCTGTCTGTCTGTCTGTCTGTCTGTCTGTCTGTCTGTCTGTCTGTCTGTCTGTCTGTCTCTCTATCTCTCTCTCTCTCTCTCTCTCTCTCTCTCACTCTCTCTCTCTCTTATGCACCCCGCATAATTCAGCAAAATTAGATCATTTTTGGCATAATTTCTGATCATTTTCCTGTATCATTTTTTGTTAAAATAAACAGAATCGCATAATTTCGCTTTGTTGGACTCAGTCTGCATAATTTCAAAATCTTTTTTGCATAAAACCACGGGGGCAGAAGATTTGACCGACAGAGTTCAAATCCTAAAGAGTTGTTTGTAGATTATTCTGAATGTTTCCCCCATTCCAATCAAAGAAGGATAAAATTGATTCAAAAACCCCACCCTTCAAAATACTGCTTTGTTGTACGAGGCCAAGTTAAACCTAAAAGTGTTATGTGGGCCACACACGCCACAGGCCGTCCTTGAGGCTCAACCTCAATTGGTCGCTCTTAATGGCGTCGGCGGTGGCCTAGTGGTTAGGCTCTCGGATTCGCAACCGTAAGGTCATGGGTTCGAATCCCGCCAGGGGCCCGACGTTGTGTCTTTGGGAAAGGCACTTTACACGAATTTTCCTCACTTCACCCAGGTGGGAATGGGAACCCGGCTATAGACAGCGAATGATCTTGTCAATTTGTTAGTGTTTGAGCACTTAATCAGCTGCTTGCACCGTATGCTTCACGGGAAGCTGAGAATGTTTCGAAGTGTTCTATGGTCTGCTGGGGTAATAATATAGTGTAAAGCGTAGAGAGCCTGCTGTTGAGCGGGGATATGTGCTATACAAATGCTATCTATTTTATTATTATTATTATTAATGACAAGCGGGCTACCCCAGATTTCTGAGGTTTCCAGAAATCTTGACCTACACCAGAAGTGGGCATTGCCCTACCCATGGCAGAAGTTTGGTTTCATTTGTTAGTATATTTATTTGGTTATAGAGAAAACTCTCCTTGTCTTTTAAAGAAACTGAAAGTTTACTAGTGATAATAATAAAAATAATAATAATAATAATTATAATAATAATAATAATAATAATAATAGATAGATAGATAGATAGATAGATAGATAGATAGATAGATAGATAGCATTTGTATAGCTCAACAGCAAGCTCTATGCACTTCACAAACTATAGACCTATTGCCTACAAAGTTTTCGCCAGGTAGGTCGCCATGATGGAATGCACTTTGGTATTGTATTTGCACAGTCCTGGCCTGCGCCGTTTGTGTGCACTTGGCCCAGGTCGCCTCAGCCAGCAGGCCTTAGGACAAAACACAAGGCGGCCCCAAGGCGGCTCAATGATGACCTTCTGGTCGTAGATCCCAAGGACGGCCTATGTCGTGTGTGGCCCGCATTAAGGCTCAGCTGCGCTCTCTGTCTTGATTGGTCAATTGGGCATGGGAAGTTCGTCAACCCGGTCAGTACTGGCGGGGATGGTCACTTTTTATAAGCCAGACAATTAACAAGAGATTTGTTGCTGATAATAAGTTTCATTCAGTTTTAAGTAAATCCAAATTAATCAACACCACGTAAGTGACCATGCTTCCTTAGATAGGCCCCAAAGAAATTAATATTAGAAAAGCGCTTTGCCAATTTGAAGGCTCTCAAGGAGACAAAAGGGCTTCAGGGCTGCGCTGTCTCACAACAGAGACGCTTTTCATAATCTTTGCTCATCAGCACTGGCTTGCAGCCTGCATGCAAATCTCTTCCTATCACGATGTGTAACTTCGTTTAGGTGAGGGTTAGATCTAAGCTTTCTCAGTAAGAAAGCCTAGTGCGAGACTCAAACCGAATACCTCATGCTCAGCGGCGACGTCAGCCTTGCCAATGAATTCAACACCATAATCTTGAAAAGACCACGACTCCTTAATTGCCAATGTGGTTTCTCTGTTGCTTGTAAATGAAAAATAAGACTGTTTTGAACAGAACAATAAATTCATGTTCTATTTCTTTAGTAATATATATCATTCAACTGTTTCTAACTACTGTCAGAAAATAAAATTATTCTAGTCAACATGGCCCTAATCTTTATTGCGTATTGAATTTTGAGCCAGGAAAAGTTTCGTATATTGTTCTATTCACCGCTTACTCTCCCCTTTAATCTTACCTGGCCCATAGCCCGACCAGCTTTGACAATAATCGCCGAACGATAATATTATTGAGGGAATTTTTACAAGTTGAGAGGCACTCGGCGGTCGGAGTCTGGGCCAAAAACTATAGCCCCCCCACCCCCACCCCCTTCCTCCTCCCCCGCCATACATTTGTTTCAAAATTCACATTTGAGTCTCGTTCTGAAAAGTGCGAGGAAGAACGTTTAATTATAAAACGATCGCAAATTGTTGTGTGCTAACTTTGTTCAATGCGTGTGTGTTGAAAGCATTGTTTTGTATCTAATTCTAGGCTTGATCTGCAAGGGACAGCTCTTATTATTTACGGAGCGAGTATACTTCAAAATTTTGTGCGGGTGTGTAGAAAATTGAAGTCTTTGGGTCAAGTACAGTGGACCAGGACTAAGAGTTGGTTACTTCTCATTTTCGGTTTGCTTTCTTGAATGGTAGTCTTTCTTTTTCCAAGAGACTGTTTCAGTTTCTATCTGTCCTTCTCAATGATTTCCGTCAATGTCTGGAAACCCAGACTTACATTTAAATTTGTGTAACCGAGATAGAGCGTTCAGGCTTTACACAATGGGTCAAGAACGTTTGGGTGCGGTAGTGATTCTGTCTCTTCGTAAAGACACATTTATTGTCAAATTGAAACGTTCGTAGAGAGAATCGTCAAATTACTTCCAAAAGAGCAGAAAGGCGGACTTTTTGCAAAAATGAAAACCAAGTATATCTAAGCCACGCCATTTGTATCGGCTAGGCATATTTAGTTACGTTTTTAAAGACTGTCGTATTATTTTGGCTCTTTCATATTATGTACATGGAAATGTTTATACAAATAATGGAAGGTGACCATATACCACATGTGCTGTGCATGTTTTGTGCGTGTGTGTGTGGGGGGGGGGGGGGGGAGGGGAGGACGAGGAGAGGAGAGGGAATGAAAATGTAGGAGTATAAAATAAAGTATAATATTATGTGTCTCACTAAGTATGTTGTGGGTGAAAGAGAGGGGAGGGGAAGTCGGCGTTAAGGATAGCCTGTCAGTTCTAAACACCCCGCGCCGCCCCTGATCGGGCCTATCTTCAATCTGCGTGCGAGGATGCGGGTGGGGCGCGGGAAAATTTCACGCAATAAGTGTCGAGCGTAACGACGTGGTGGAATCAGGCGCTCGTCAATTTTTGGGTATGTGGAGTGTGGAGTTATTGGCATCATCTTACAGCTCGTTCATTTGTCTTGCTTTGGACGAAAATAAATACCCATTAATCTTGAATAGAAGTTGAGATATTTACGAAGGAAGGAGGTGGGGCTCACCTGTTTTCAGAGGTAAAATTAGTGAGAAAATGGCCGCCAAATATGAGTGATTTCCTTCGCTTGAGAGTCCTTAGGAAATGAAAATTTACATTTTTTGTTCCTTTAATCAACGTTTTTCGGTACAATCCACACAGAAATGTGTTCTTTAATGGGCATGACAGATAATTAGCCAAAAAACAAAAATTCGATAAAAATTCACAAACCCGTGGGAAAATACCAGTTTTTACACTTTGATTATTTTGACGAGCGCCTGATTTCACCACACTGCCTCACAATTAATTGTCGAGCGTAACGACGGAGGCAAAAAAACTCTCTGTGGCAGTGGTGACTGAAGCAGTGTGCTCAATTACTCGCACTCGCGCACAGACACGTCAGTGACACCACAGAGAGTGAGCGGTGAATGACAGTCTACACTTTCTCAAAGTGAGTGAAACTTGGATAAACGTTATCATATCATACTTGAGTTTACCATGGTTGTATAATATTGTACGTACGTACGTGGGTTTACTTGATTAATGATTAAATGTACGAGAGTTTACAACGGTTATACGCGCGCCTTTTTATAATGGTTATATGTGTATGTGAGTTTATGATTGTGATATAAACGTGAGCTTATAACCCCCATGAGTACACTGTTTTTGTATGATTACATGTATAGATGATTTTATAATCTTTATATATGCGTGAATTTATCATCGTTGTATGTACATGAGTTTGTAATAAGTTGGAGGTTTTTAAAGGAAATTATTGTAAACGTTTATCTTCCCTATCGAAGCAAATTTGACAAACGTGGGAGCCTGTTTCTTAAACCTTGCAACATCCCAGATATCCCGCTGAAATAACGGGGAGGAGTTCTGCAGAGGGCCGGCACTTTCCATGACAAGGTCGGCTGAGCAGACTATACAAGGTTAGGGTTAGGTTTAGGGTTAATGTTAGGGTTAGGATTAGGGTTAACGTTAGAGTTAGGGTTAGGGTTAGGGCTAGGGTTAATGTTAGGGTTAAAGTTAGGGTTAGAATTAAGGTTAATGTTAGGGTTAGGTTTAGGGTTAATGTTAGGGTTAGGTTTAGGGTTAATGTTAGGGTTAGGATTAGGGTTAATGTTAGGGTTAGGATTAGAGTTAATGTTAGGGTTAGGGTTAGGGCTAGGGTTAATGTTAGGGTTAGGTTTAAAGTTAATGTTAGGGTTAGGGTTAGGGTTAGGGCTAGGGTTAATGTTAGGGTTAGGGTTAGGGTTAGGGTTCATGTTAGGGTTAGGGTTAGGGTTAGGTTTAGGGTTAATATTAGGGTTAGGATTTGGGTTAATGTTAGGGTTAGGGTAGGGGCTAGGGTTAATGTTAGGGTTAGGGTTAGGGTTAGGGCTATGGTTAATGTTAGGGTTAGGGTTAGGTTTAGGGTTAATGTTAGGGTTAGGTTTAGGGTTAATGTTGGGGTTAGAGTTAGGGTTAGAGTTAGGTTTAGTGTTAGGGTTAATGTTAGGGTTAGGGTTAGGTTTAGGGTTAGGGTTAATGTTAGGGTTTGGGTTAATGTTAGGGTTAGGGTTAGGGTTAATGTTAGGTTTAGGGTTAGGTGTTGTTGGTCGGCCGGCTCTCTGCAGAACTCCTTCCGAAATACGCAATAAAATAGTCGCTTTTAAGCACAAGGGGACTGTGCCGAAAAATGCTGTTTTGAGAAAATCGAAGGTAACGTTTTTGCCCCTTGTTCAGTTTCTTTAAAAGACGAGATTTTTTTTCCATAACCTAACAAATATACACACCAATGAAACCAAACCTCTCCTATAGGTAGGACAATGCCCACTCTTGGTGTAGATCAAGATTTCTGGCAACTCCCGAAGCCTGGGTTAGCCCTCTTGTCCTTAAAAGCGACCATATTAGGGTTAGGGTTAGGATTAAGGTTAGGGTTAGGGTTAGGGTTAGGATTAATGTTAGGGTTAGGGTTAGGATTGAGGTTAGGGTTAAGGTGAGGATTAGGGTTAGTGTTAAGGTTAGGATTAAGGTTACGGTTAGGGTTAATGTTAGAGTTTGGATTAGGGTTAGAGTTAATGTTAGAGTTAGGGTTAGGGTTAATGTTAGAGCTAGGATTAGGGTTAGGGTTAATGTTAGAGTTAAGATTAGGGTTAGGGTTAATGTTAGAGTTAGGATTTGGTGTTGTTGGTCGGTCGGCTCTCTGCGGTACTCCTTCCGAAAAACTACATAGTGGGTGGTTGGCGGATGCTCTTGTGTGGTTTGCTTCTTCTTTCCTATCAAACATCTATTGTCTTTATCTCCCCTCCTTCTTTTTTGTGTTTGTTACTCTCTTGTAACACCTCTAATCTTCGAGACTTGTAAGACCTTATTGTGTTGCAAGTGCCGTAAAACATTTACTAAAACAAAAAACTCAATAAAATAGACTTCTCTGCTCGGGAAAAGAACTCGCGTCCTCTGAGTATAACAATTGGGAGCCTAACTATTACACCACAGACAGACCCTGGTGTCATCATCACGCAGAAAGGGATAGGAAATCAATCCAAATTTCTTTCTCTGATCTTGCTTGAAAAACTGTTTAGCAATATAGAACGCACGAGTATGTGTATAGCAGCACATTGAAATGGTTTCTTCTTCTTCTTTTTCTTCTTCTTCTTCTTCTTTTTCTTCTTCTTCTTCTTCTTCTTCTTCTTCTTCTTCTTCTTCTTCTTCTTCTT
>NW_004797953.1:86122-87336 GCF_000002075.1 Aplysia californica | reverse complement strand
GAGAGGGAGGAGGAGTGATTGGGGAGAGGGGGGGGGTATCAGACAGTGACGAGCCAGCGTTTTCCCCACAATAAATACACAGCCTAATTCCTCTAGCCTAATTCCTCTCCACAGACTCTCTACATAGCTTTTCCCCCCTGGACGAATCGTCTCCTCACTCCAACAAGCCCATCCAGAAAGTCTCCTCGTCCCGGCAGACTGCCCACATCGAACATGACGACAATCAGGACGACGGTTGCGCTTGGGTTGACCTGTTTGCTCACCCTCGTGGTGGTCAGTCCACTGGTCAGTGCCAGCGGTGACGAGTTTCAGCAGCAAGTCAGTCACGATCTTCCCGCCTTTCTCAACCAGTACGCAGTGGCGTCATCCTCCCAATATGGCGGTGGCGGCCGCGGGGGTCCGTGCGGAGCGGGGCGCCGCATGTGTCGGTCGGTGCGGCGCTGTGTGTCACTCTCCCAGTTCTGTGACGGGCGGATAGACTGCCCGGACGGCTCGGATGAGGAGGGATGTCCAGGGGCCACCTGCAGGACTGACCAGTTCCAGTGCGGGGACGGAGAGTGCATCCCACAGAAGTGGCAATGTGACGGAGTGCGGGACTGTGTAGACGGCTCAGACGAGAATCGTTTATCCTGTGCCGCGAGGTGTCCCAGAGATAATTTCCAGTGTGGAGACGGCTCGTGCATCCCCTCGGACTTCCTCTGTGACCACATAATGGACTGCCCGGACTTGTCGGACGAGCTGAGCTGCTATGGGTGTGGCAACTGGGGCAAAATGTGTCGGGGGGTCAAGAAGTGTGTATCCCACTCCAAGTTCTGTGACGGAAAAGATGACTGTGGCGATAATTCTGATGAGGATGACTGTCCAGTCGAGGAATCGAACCACAACCCTTGCGGTCCTAAACGACGAATGTGCACCAGCATCAAGAAATGTGTTGCTTTATCTAATGTCTGTGACGGAAAAGATGACTGTGGCGATAATTCTGATGAAGATGACTGTCCAGTAGAGGAATCGAACCACAACCCTTGCGGTCCGAAAGGACGAATGTGCACCAGCATCAAGAAATGTGTTGCTTTATCTAGAGTCTGTAACGGAAAAGATGACTGTGGCGATAATTCCGACGAACAGGGTTGTTAGAAGGAAATGAATAGACGTGACCTGTATGAGATAGACAGCAGATTGGGGGGTTGTGGAGGGGGGTCTTGATAACAGGGGGT
>NW_004797953.1:81601-85421 GCF_000002075.1 Aplysia californica | reverse complement strand
GGGGTGCCAAGCTGGACTGAGGAAGGGGCTGCTTTGTTTTCTAGATTGTTCTCAACTTATTTAATGTTTGGTTTCACTGATGGGACGGAATAAGAAACGGCAAAAAGGAGCAGGAAATATTTCTGTGTACTTAGAGGCCTATTGACCTTCACCAGTCAATCAATACTGAATAGCTTGGGCTTCCTACATTTGAGTTGTGTATATTGCATGTTATGATGGAGGTTGGAAGGGGAGGGTGGGGGTGGGTGTGAACACGTTGACAAATAAACTGTATTTGATTTAAAACGTAATCATGTTTATCTTAGGATGTAATTCACTCTGCCAAGCAATAAATTGTTTTCGAGGTGATCCGAGAGTTTGATCATTTTAGTCGATGTCACCCGGGAAAGAACAATGGTCGGACAATCACTAATGTGACGTCGGAATAAGGAGGGGGGGGGAGGGAGGGACACTTTAATTTCCCTCTTACTAGAACATTTGGTACTAGAAAGTATTTAACCCCCACCCTTCCCCCCATCCCCCAAAAAAGGATATTGCATTGGTTGAATTCCCCTTTGGACGCTGTAAGGTTACTCAAAAGACAGTACGTTCGAGTTCAACGTCCATCTCCGATAGGTAGGAGTCAAGCTGGTGGGAAGCCTTGAGACCACTACCTTCTCCCAACAAAAATGCAAACAGAAAAGCAATCCAATTTAATGGAAAAAAAATTTAATATACCCACTTTTAGGCTCGAACAAGGACCATCCTGGGGGCTCTCGTGGCCTAGAAGTTAAGGTGTTCGCCTCTCATTCAAAGGTCCGGGGTTCGAATCCGGGTAGCGGCCGAAATATTTTCTTCTCTAAAATTGTCTCCTTTCACCTTCTTTCCTTCTCTCTTGCAATATTCTGTCTTCTGCTTTCGTCTCCACTTTCTTCCCCCACCCCCTCACCTTCTTTCCCCCTCCACTGGGCTCCTGACTCTTTCTGCAGCCTTTCTACTCTTACTCTTTGGCTCCTTCTTACTGATGTCTTTCAGCCGCACCCCTGATATTCTGGTAGGAAAAGGCTACACTTAGCCTTCTCGGACAATGGCGAAAAATCTCGGAGGACCCGTGTATAAGTTGCGCACATTAAAGATTCCTTGGTGGTCCAAAATCGATAAGAGTTGGCTTCGGCAGCCACCCGGGTAACATTCAAAATTTCCTACCAATTGAAAATGTTTGGTGTGTCCCGCGCGCTCATATGACCTTATGCAGTTGCGAGCGCCGTTAAACACTTACCAATTTAAAAAAAGGGACCATCCGCACTATTGCCTAACCCACTGCGTAAGCCTCACCGATACGATGGCGGCAAATCTTGGATGGGTAGCCTGCAGTCAATCTGGACGCATGCTGACAAGATATACAGATCTCAAAGTTTTATGAAAAGCCATCAAGGTAGTAATGAATACAGCTGTTGCATTTTACGCCCCCGTCGATGCAATTTAGATCATTTAGGAGGCGGGCTGCTTTGGCCCTGCCTGTCAGGGCCAGCCCCGGCTTAGAGGGATATAACATCCTAGCAGAGAGACGGAGATACTCTATACTCAGACAGACAGACAGACAGACAGACAGACAGACAGACAGACAGACAGACAGACAGACGTGTATACACAACAGAAAGTATTGGGTTTTCTAAAAAGCCGAAAAGGGCAGCCTGGCAAGGTGTTTACCAGCAGGTCTTCCCTTTCTCCATTCATTTCTCCAGCCTTTTCCCAGTGACAACGTAGTATTTTAGTTTTAGTAAGAGTTTTACGGCACTTGCAACACAATAAAGTCATATAAGTGCTGAGGATTAGAAGGGTCAGAAGAGAGCAACAAACACAAAAAAGAAGGAGGGGAGATAGAGAAGGTAGATTTTTTACAGGAAAGAAGGAGCAAACCACACCAGAGCACCCGCCCACCATCCACCAAGGAAATGTGGTGTAAGTTGTGTGGAACCAATGTCACCCTATCAGAAACTGTGCCCACGTTCGGGAAGTCATCATCACTGACGGAAAACAGTGAAGGTTCCACCAGAAAGGACTCTCTGGTACCACTACGCAGTACGAGGCCCGCTAGGGAGTTGGCCACCTCTTGATTCAACAGAGCAGAAGAAGATAGGTCCGTGACTTATTTTAACGAATTGATGTAGAATCTATGTGTATTCAGAAAACCAAGCAAATCGCTACCCTACCCTAAAATAATTGGTCGCTTTTGAGCACAAAGGAGCTATCCCGAAAATTGCTGTTTTGAGAAAATTGAAGTTAAAGTTTTTGCCCCATGTTCAGTTTCTTTAAAAACCAAGGAGAGTTTTCTCTACAACCAAACAAATATACCCACCAATGTAACCAAACTTCTCTTATATGTAGAGCAATGCCCACTTTTGGTGTAGGTTAAGATTTCTGGAAACCCCCGAAATCTGGGTTAGCCCGCTTGTCCTTAAAAGCGACCAATTACAATTAGTATTTTTGATAAATTTGACGCTAAAAAGTTTGAGTTTCACAACATGTGTCAAGCTTTTTCGAATGCAATTCTTTGAGTATCTTGATAACAACTCCGGTTGATAGATTTTGATAGAGCAGATAGAACATTTTCTGACCTCTGTGTCTTATACCTCTGTTACACGCAACAATAAATTGAGTCAGATTTGTCGTATGCGTGAAAACTGTCCATTTTATCGAACTGTGTAGTCTATTTACACGTTCCATTCAATCGTCCAGTTCTCTTTCGATCGGGGAGATTCCTCGTCATAAATATAGAGCATGATTAGAGAGCAGAGAGGTGAAAGGAGAACATACAATTAGAGTAGGAAAATGTCCGTGGCACAAAGTCTGCTGCGACTATCAAGGAAATAGCGGGTCACAAGAGTGTGAGAAACATACAAAAGAATTAGAGGAAAATGACGATAGTAAGGATTAGGAAAGAAAAAGCAGCACTTCCCTGTTGTAGTTCAGGCACAGTTATGAGCATGACATTGTTAGATCAGCCCATTTACAATTCTACTGTGCACTAGAACGAGAAATGTCCCCCCTTTGGGAATGGCCTAAAGACACTTCAGTCAGTGGCACCGTCCTGGGGGGTATTGGCCTCTGTGTCACAATATACAGTAGATGAAAAGAACACACTTGATTATCTGCACAAGCTAAACAGCTAGCTAATCATACTGCAAAATGGCAACACAGTCGAAAGAGAAAATTCTTCAATTCATTGAAATTTACACATATCTACCCTATGACAGCCGCTGGACAATAATATAAAAAGACTATTCAAATCGCCTGGAGATTGAGCGTGCATAAAAAATCTGGTCGATTTTGTAAGTTGGAGGAAGCCAGTTGTCCGGAGCGGGTCTTTGTAAATGTTTTACGGCGCTCACAATTGCAAGAAGGTCACACGAGCGGGCGTAACAAATTAAACCTTTTTGTACGAAATTTTGAATTTGGCCTGAGTGGCTGCCGAAGCCTACTCTTATCGATTGTGGACCACCATGGGATCTTTAACGAGCGCAACTTGCACGCGAGCCTCGGAGATTTTTCTCCCTTGTTCGAGAAGGCTAGGTGTAGATCTTTCCTACTATAAGGTCAGGAGGTGGGGCTGAAAGACATCAGAAGAAATACAAAAAGAGTCAGGAGCCCAGAGGAGGGGCAAAGGAGTTGAGATGCTGGTGGCAGAAAGTTGAGACGAAAGCAGACGACAGAACATTGCAAGAGAGCAGGAAAGGAGGTGAAAGGAGACAATTTTAGAGAAGAAAAATTTCCGTCGCTATCCGGATTCGAACCCAAGACATACTGAATGAGGGTCGAACACCTTAACGTCTAGTCTAGG
>NW_004797953.1:79572-80881 GCF_000002075.1 Aplysia californica | reverse complement strand
CACACACACACACACACACAAACGCGCGTGCGTGCGCGCACACACACACACACACCACACACACACACACACTCACACAAACACACACACACACACACAACCACGCACACGCACACACACACACACACATTCGTTAAAAAAAATATATGCTGAAATCATCAGGATAAGCCACATTGGTAGATCTATATCTCAAGTGATCTCTTTTCTGAAGGCAGTCTTCCATTGGGTTTGTGTGTTTTTTTGGTTTTTATTTGGTTCTCCTTTTGTTTTTCTTCGCCACGAGCAGCACATAATAATTCTGCCATAAGCTGACAGAACGCCTCCCCCATTTTGGCGCTAAAATGTTTTATTTGCTATTTCGCAAGTCTGCCCCTTCACAGCAGTTTGGAGAAAAGGAGGTTTTTTGTCAGCGTAACCATTTAAAAACAGAACGATTCCGAAATTTGAATTCTAATTCATTTAAAAAACTAGCCACACTTTCACTTTGACTTTTTCACACAAGTAGGGTAACTTTTCAGACTTGCGAAATAGCAAATAAAACATTTTAGCGCCAAAATGAAAAAGGCGTTTTGTCAGCTTATGGCAGAATTGCTTTATCGTCCTTCTAATTCTTGATCCCGGCGTCGGTAGTCGGTAGTTAGCGGTTAGGCAACTAGACCTCCGATCTCGTGAGAATGCGGCTTCGGGGTTTCAAGGTTCACCTTGGTCCTATCATCAAAATAGAAGAAATGGCACGATGCGATAATGTCATAATGTGAGCCCTAATTAGTACAGCAAAATGTGGTCAGAGAGTTAACAGTAATACTAGAGAGATGGGGCACTTCGCCCGGATGCGCGTATCTGGGTCATCAGCTGATCGTGGAGAAACGCGCGGTAAACAAAACAAACTGCGTCCGTTGTTCAAGGCATTTTCGTTGATCGCAGACAAGCATGGCCCCGATTAGCACGAAATGTCATTGGTGTTCTGCTATAAACTGCACCTATTAGAATCGAAATCTGAGTTTCTTTCGATTTCCAAAGGTTGACGAATACATTTTGATGAATGGAAAAACATAGATCAAAATACTAACAATGTAATTGTGTCCTACCAGACTGATACTCCATGCACAAACTCAACACATTTCAGCTTTGTTATATCAGCTATAAATTGGGTTGCTTTTTCCTGTGTAAATGCCTAAATTGAGCTTGCATTCTACTAGTGAAAGATAAGTTACGTGGGTCTGCGAAAAGATGTCTAAATATAAAGTGCCAATGATCGGTTTTGTTACTTTCTTTGTCCGATTACCACTTTTTTTTGGAGGGGGGGGGG
>NW_004797953.1:75945-77371 GCF_000002075.1 Aplysia californica | reverse complement strand
CCCCCAAAAAAAATAATTAAGAAATCAGACATTCTTCAACACAACATCGTGCGACCCTAATTTCTCCAAATAACCATCCTGATAATATTATGAGCACTTGTTTACTTAATTAACGACTGGAGATGTCCAGAACTGTGGATTATTTTGCTAGAATTTTACGGTTAGGAAAAGGACGCGTAAGAATTCCTAGGTCGGCAAACAAAATAAGTGCTTAGCTCTGGTCGACATTCCTGTCATCCTGAGTAAATGGATCTGGTTAGTGTGGTATGATTAATCAAAATAACAAAAGGTCCCTTTTTGGGGGGGGGGGGGGTGACGTTTTTAAAATTAGCATCATGACCTGCGTGGAACCCTCGACTCCGGTGGTCCCTCAACTGTCCTATATAAATGGACACCAGCTAGCTAGTTTACTCTACAAAGGACATAGACTCGACAAAGGTGAGTCGTCTTCTTCATCTTCTTCTTCTTCTTCTTCTTCTTCTACTTCTTCTTCTTCTTTCTTCTTCTTCTTCTTCTTCTTCTACTACTTCTTCTTCTTCTTTCTTCTTCTTCTTCTTCTTCTTCTTCTTCTTCGTTTTTTTTTTACTTTCTCATTTTGAAAACTAAACATTTAAAGAAAATTACACTTCTCCTATTTCGAAGTAACAATTGACACAAATGTCAAAACATATTTATTATGGATAAGGTTTTGTCCTTTTTTTTTCTTTTTTTTTGTGTCTGACCAAGAAAGAAAAATGTAGGAAATGGTACTGTTTCAAAAGCTGGGTATATATCAAAAACAACATTTTCCTCACAATTTTTGTATCTCCTTGGAAGCTTACCAGCGATGTTCACTGAAACTTACGTCATTTTCAACGAGGTTTGAGATGTTTTGTTTCGCTTTGTTTTTACGTACCCCAAGATTTAACAGAGAAGCACATCATTTCGTCTTTAAGATGCCTAGTTATAACTCACATTATTTCCTTTTATTATAAAACATCGACTACAAAAAAAGCTCTCTAAACGATTGTATCAAGCCTGTTGAACGCCTTTCTGTTCACAGAAGAACAAACTCAGAGGGGAAAGGTCAGGGGAGATACAGTTTGGGTAAATGGCTAGATATCTAGTTCCCCTTGAGAGCCCATTCACTGCTAAGGCCAAAAATGTCCATAAGACAATCCCCTGCCCACATGGGCTTGGCGAGATTCTTGAAGTCTGCTAGTGTGTGTTCAAAGGACAGTAAGTCGAGATAAGATATAGAATCTTACACCACGATGAGATGCATTTGGCTGTCCCCGACGCTTTATGCAAGAACAATTCTGAAATTATGCAAACTGAGCCCAAAAACGTGAAATTATGCGATTCTGTATATTTTAACAAAGAATGATAAAGGAAAATATTCAGAAATTATGCCCCAAAAAATGATCAAATTTTGCTAAATTATGCG
>NW_004797953.1:71059-75234 GCF_000002075.1 Aplysia californica | reverse complement strand
CCCCGCACCCCGTGCTGCTTTTTTAGATATTGCCATTCGAACGTAAAGAAAGCAGAATGCATGGTAATAATTATAATAAAGCAAAGAAATCCCATTTGTAATCCCATTAGCAAAGTCGAAAAGATCCAACTAGTCCAACAGTTTAAATAGCTAGGATATATAATAACATGTGATGCCAAATGTTCCAGAGAAATAAAACGGAGAACTGCAAGGGCTAGTTTCAATAAAATTATCCCTAACCTAAAAAAAAACCCAGAAATGTCTCAATAACTACCAAAATAAAAGTTCTGAAATGCTATGTATGGTAAACCCTTCTGTATGGCTGTGAATGTTGGACAATCACTAAAGACAGTGAAAATAAAAATAGAGGAAGCGGAAAAATGGTTTCTTAGGAGACTGTTGAGAATATCGTGGAAGGAAAAGAAATCACATGAGGTAGTGTTTGATGAAACCCACGTGGGACGCTCACATGTTAAAAACAATCGGGAAACGACTAATACAGTTTTTGGGACACCTGAATAGACAAAAAGGTCTTAAACATCTTGCTCTCACTGGCAAAATTGAAGGCAAACGAGGCAGGGTTTAGGCCCAGAGCAAACAAATGAGAGGAAACCTAGACAAATGGGTGATGGGGAAAAATCAGGGATGATCTGATGATGATGATCCTAGCGATGTAGGAATGAATGGAGAACCATGATCTCCGATGTCTACCGCCGACCTGGCACTTGATGATGATGATGATGATGATGATGATGATGATCCTAGCGATGTAGGAATGAATGGAGAACCATGATCTCCGATGTCTACCGCCGATCTGGCACTTGATGATGAGACCCTAGAACACTCAGAAACATTCTCGGCTTTCTGTGAAGCATACCGTGCGAGCAGTTGATTAGGCACTTTAACACTAACAAACTGGCAAGATCACTCGCTGTCTATAGCTAGGTCCCATTCCCATCTAGGAGAGGTGAAGAAAATTCAAGTAACGTGCCTTTCCCAAGGACAAAATATCGGAAGAAACCTAAGCCCCACCCAAATCTTGGTCCACCCACCGCCACTGGTGCCTTTTTCCAAGCCTATCTATCTATCTATCTATCTATCTATCTATCTATCTATCTATCTATCTATCTATCTTTCTATCTATCGATCTATCGATCTATCTATCTATCTATCTATCTGTCTGTCTATCTATCTGTCTATCTATCTGTCTATCTTACTTAAGTTTGTCTCAAAGAAGAATGTCGTTTCTACATCAATTTCACCGTTGAACCAATAATTCAATATTTTCCCCAGCAAGATTAAGCAATCTCAATTCATAATACCCAACATATTGGGGATCTCTTTTTTATATAGCGCCTTTCTTTTAGATTTTAGATAAACCGAGTTTGTAAAGCAAAGGCAGCCAGAAGAGAAGCAATAAAAATCAAGACAATGACATCCTGGCATTAACACTGGCCCAACAGACCACACCACAGGTGCTCTATTTGGGGAAGATTCTTCTCACAACGCAGAAGCGAAACCATTAGAAAGTTTAACTCACAACAACCATAAAGATGTTTAGGTAGATCTAGATTGTTTGGTTAGCTCCTGAATCTTTCACTATTTAATTTGTACAACTAAAGCTTGTTCACTTTCGGCTGTCCGCGTTAAAAAACATTCAAGCTCAATTAGTAACTTATCTTTGCTTACAAAACTTTGCATAGCACTTCTGAGGATCAGCGACCAGACACAATTTTTTTTCAAAAAACCTTGATCCAGTAACACGAATATTTTTCTCTTTGGGCTCTGTACTAAACACCTCTCTTTGGACGAATACACAGGATCACTAAATTAAATGACTTACAGTAACTTGCAGTAACCTAGCTTACAAATTGCTCATTTTGAGACAGCAACACCATCCTGCCCCCATAATATTTCAGTGACAGCTAGTCGATTTCACCCAAGGCTGTCTAGACGTCTCCATGTGCTCCATGTGAGTCTCGAAAATTACTCACTCTGTCTCTTGAATCGAGTTTCTTAAAGGGGGTGCCCACACACGCAATTGGGTTGGGTCAGGTCGGGTCGGGCCCATCGGGTAGTAGGGGCTAGCCTGATTGAGGGTGCAAAGCGGCTATCGTGGCTCAAACCGATCGACTCAGTCAGTGACCTACGAAAACAAACTTTCAGGCCTGCGAATAGCGCGATCGGGTGATTTGCAGCCAATCACAACAAGGTTGAGTCACGTGTCCATTTCGACCCCTGAATAAGTAGGGGCTCTGGGAATACCCGGTTTCAGTCTCACGCCTTTGACCGTCTTCTCACTTCTCACAGCGGGTTTGGAGCGCTCATAGGCCTAGAGGAAGAAGGAGACGAATAAGAAGAAGGAGGAGGGTCACTACAGAGGGAGGGTGGTGAGAGTGACAGGAAGGGAGAGAAAAAGGTGGAGAGGAAAGAACGCCATGGTGGAGAGATATATGCAGAGACCTAGATCTAGCAATGTTTACATAGCTAGATCTAGGTGTCTGATATGGGAAGTGAGAAATAGACCCAAAAAAGGAGATAGACACTAAAGCAAGCAAGCAGGCAAGAAAGCAAACACTCACACACACACACACACACACACACACACACACACACACACACACACACACACACAAACACACACACACACACACACACACATACATACACACACAGAGTGAGAGAGAGAAAGAGAGAGAGAGAGAGAGAGAGAGAGAGAGAGAGAGAGAGAGAGAGAGAAACAGAGAAAGAGAGAGAGACAGAGAGAGGAAGTTCGAGAAGTCCAAGAGTACCGTAGGCCTATTTTATGTATTCATGTGTCAAAGGTTCAGCCAATCGTAGCCCGGTTTACGCCCTCTGTGTAGTCGCATGTAGGTTAAAGGGTTCTCTACTTTAACTTCCAGGTCGTCGGGTACAATCACGGCGGGGTTGTAGTGTACATTGAAACCACAAGAAAGCGACCCGACCCGATCCGATCGCGTATGTGGGCACCCTCTATTAGGCGTACGTTAAAGTGTGGAGTTGAGGAAAATTGTCGACTTTTTAATGTTTATAGTGTATGCTGTAAATCTCCTATTGTCTTTGACCTCATTTAGGCTAAGATCAAAGAAAACCTGTCGCAACGTTAGTTTCAGGTGACCTTTATAAATGGTTCTTAGATTCTGTTGGTGATCCAACTTTTAGACACGTAGGAAAAGATCGGAGAAGATTGAACAAAGCGATTTCTTTTTACCTGTTTTAACCGCGGTCAGACGAAAGTGAACAAGCTTTGAATATTTTCTTGACCTAATGTTTTTCGTAATGTTCGCTGTAGATTCCTTGCAAAGCTACAAAATGAGCTTTGGGAACCAAATACTCGGCTGTACAAGAAGAATGGACGCCAACTGGGTATCACTGACGCTGATTCTGGCAACAGTGCTGTTCCTGTCCTCAAGTGCTTGTGTCCTGAAAGTTACCACACCTGAAGTCGAAGTAGGAAAAACTGCCAACGTGTCACTGGAATGTTCCAATCCGTATCCTGCACTCGACATTTCTGACATTCTCGTTATGAGAATTCTGAAATGGGATCATGATGAGTGGAACGGCGTGGCAGAACTACAACGCGGCAATGATGCGGAAGCCAGACAGGACTCCAAAGATGTATTTGTTGAGGGCAGAATCGGGTGTGTTGCTAAAAGCTTTCTGAGGCTTACGTGGCCTGTGGCGACCAACGACACAATCGGTCTATACCTATGTGACTTGGTCAGCTTAGCTTTCCAAGAGGCTGTTGTGTCGTTCAAAAGCCTGCCCGTTTTTATCAAGCGTAAAACGGTTCTCACTGTTCAGATGCTCCTTGAAATTGTTGCGGAAAACAAGAGAAAATGTTTTCAGCAACTGCGCTCACAGAAACAAGATCTACTAGAAAACATAACGGCGACAGCGGAGGTTCTTGGAGCGAGTTTTGAGAGCCAGTTGAAGAACCAGCTACAGGTGAGTGTCTCTCTTGAAGTACTTGTGTGTTTGTTCCCAATGTCAATGAATAACATTTGCCTAGGTACAGCTCACCCAGAAATAGACACGAACTTCATATCTCACCAGTGCAAAGAAAACGCCCACCCCCAGTGGGTCGGGGGGATATAAATAGACCCACTGCTTCGTCTGCAGAAGGTGCAACCCCTTCAAAGGCGAGGTGTCGC
>NW_004797953.1:65360-67219 GCF_000002075.1 Aplysia californica | reverse complement strand
TACATGGTTTGTTGTTTTCTATAGATGAAAAAACTACGGAATGTAGAACCATGAAAAAATTACTGATGGTAGTTCAAAAACCAAGCTAAGTTTCTATCTATTCAGTAAGTGCTTGCATTTGCCTTGAAAATTTAGAAAAATAGAAAACAATATCGGCCGTTTACGATATTCCCGTTCGTCATTTTAATGCAGTGTTCAAGAGATATTTCATGACTCCGTTCCCATGCTGTGCGCACTGAACCCACTATGACTTGACGAGTGAGTCCGTTCGTCGAACGGGATACCCAGCTAGTCTATACATATATTATATAGGCAGATACTACTCGCCCGATGTCGGGTGACTAGCGCCAGGCTACTCTCCCGATGTCGGGAGGCTAGGGACAGGCTAGCGTGAGGCTACTTGCCCGATGTCGGGCTATGAAAAACGCACATCGGAATTGAACGCGGGAAATCCTAACAGTCGCCAGTAGGACCCCTTCTTTGCATCTAGCATCTACTAGGTCTAGATCTAGATCTAATCTAGATCTATCTATACCAAAAACGCAAATTATGAAATATAATGTAGATCTAGATTTAGACCAAGATATAGAATCTAGGCCTATAGATCTAGAATCTAGACTATCTAGATTTCTAAGTCTAGATTCTAATTTTAAAAAAGGAGCATGCGCAGAAATCCCCACGGCCATAACACGGAACATGCACAGAAATCCCCAAGGGCTAGAAGCCGCAGGCCAGGCGGGGCTAATCGACCGAATTCGTTCGCCTGGAACATGCGCAGAAATCCTAGATCGGGCGAGTAGCCTGGCGCTAGTCACCCGACATCGGGCGAGTAGCCACTCCGTATTATATTTGTGAAAGTTCGTCCCTTTGGCTGCCTAAAACTTCGGAACCACTTAACTTTCGAATTTTACCAAATTAGTGGTGGTTCGGAATCATTTAAAGGGTGCACAGTTCTATTGAGGAGCCTGAAGTCACTGTGGCTTAATTTTCAGTATTGCATTAGTTTCGTTTAGATCTAATCTTGGGAAAGTCCGTCTCCTAAGACGCCATTGTAAACAAGTGAGGTTTCCGTTCAATAGCCGTGCGCATTGTTTCCACTCCTTTGAAATTTTTTAGCGTACAACCACGAAAGCGGAATGGAGAATCAATCTATACATCACTATATCTAAACCTTTTTTTTTTTTCATCTCTCAGGATGTATTGCCCCATTCCAGTAGAGTGTAAATATAGTAGGCCAATGACTTTTAGTTGATGTTAATGCACCGATCATTCCTTTCAACGAAAGGGGGCCCAGCTTGTATATTATATTTGTGAAAGTTCGTCAAAAGCGCCAGATGATAGAATTGGGCAGGGTAAAAAAAAAAGATGTTAAAGACATTTTTTTAAAAAGCTAATACATGCTGATACAGCACAGGTGAGATTACCAGTATAGCTGTCCCCGTGGTTGTATGCCCCAAAAAATCTGAAATTATGCCAACTGAGCCCAAAAATGTGAAATTGTGCGATTCTGTTAATTTTAACAAAAAATGATAAAGGAAAATAATTAGAAATTATGCACCCAAAAAATCAAATTTTGCTAAATTATGCGGGGTGCGTAAAACCACGGGGACAGGTATAGTAATGTAACTAATACAGACTGGGGTCATACATATAATATATGCAATCAACATTATAGTGTAAGTAATACAGGCTGATACAGCACAGGTGAGATTACCAGTAAAGTAAGGTAGCTAATACAGGCTGATACAGCACAGGTGAGATTACCAGTATAGTAATGTAGCTAGTACAGGCTGATACAGCACAGGTGAGACTACCAGTAAAGTAATGTAGCTAGTACAGGCTGATACAGCACAGGTGAG
>NW_004797953.1:50294-63665 GCF_000002075.1 Aplysia californica | reverse complement strand
AGACCAAAACAATCTCTCTATTCCGACTATCATTGCTAATCACTTCGCCTAATACATGTTCCGGTAATTTAACTACCTATAAATAGATGGAAGTTTGACCCGTGTCAAAGGTTTGGGGGGTGGCTGACGATTCGGGAGGTGGCTGCGGGTTGACGAAAGGGAAAAGCGCCTCGCCGAACACACCGTTCACCTTGTGACTTTCCAATCAATAAATATAATTTATCCCCGGTGTACAATATCCATGCATAGTACAACATTTTTTAATAATTTTGCTGAAAAGTCACTTATTAAATGGGTATGGTTTTATTTCCAGAAATAGAATGAACCCCATATCAGCATGAATTTTTTTAATACATTGTGATTGAACGTGATCCATGATGACAGGTCTCACAAACTGGCGTAATGTTCTGTTATGTCTACAGAGACGTGCCTCGGGGGACGTGGACTTTTACCGAGGATGGACCGAGTATAAGAATGGATTCGGCAACCTCAACGGCAATTTCTGGTTTGGGTTGGAGAAAATCCACCAGCTGACCAACCAGGCAAGTTGTGTTTTGTTTTGTTTATAATGTACAATGTATTGTCAAGATTGTGACATCACTTAGCGCCGCTGCTGTTGTCCATGGCAATATACCTGTTGCTGTAGTTATTCGCGTTTTTGTTGTTGTTGTTGTTTGTTGTTTTGTTTTGTTTTTTGGGGGGTTGGTTGTTGTTGTTGTTGTTGTTGTTGTTGTTGTTGTTGTTGTTGTTGTTGTTGTTGTTGTTGTTGTTGTTGTCGTTGTGGTTTTTGGTTTTGGTTTTCCCTCAGTGATGAAGCAGAAAATGGTCAATGCCACGAGCAAGGAATAGCCGAACACTATCACCCCGTGCCATGGTGCCTGGTCCCATAGCCCTTAAAATAGACAAAGTAATGGGTTGGAGGCTCTCATCCCTGTAGCAAATTCTGGGTAAACTCCCTTGAACACGGGGGAGGGTTGCTCTGTTGTTCAGACCAATGCCACCCCCACACCACAGCAGACCCTCCTCCCTCTGTTCTGAAAGCGTTTGCCGAGGCGTCTCTAGACACGAATCCTTCCGTCATTGAAGAACATGGAATACCTGGACTCGTCTATAAACAGCACACTTGACCACTGTTGGTGTGTCCATCGCAGGTGACGAGTACACCAGGTCCCTTGGGCATTGCGTGGGCCTAGGTCAGGGATAGACGGACTGCTGGTCGTCTAGAGTGGAGTCCATGTTGACGTAATCTGTTCCTTATGCTCTGGGCACTCACTTGGTTGTTGCTGTGGATCACCAGCTGTTGTCCGACTTGTGTAGCGTTTGACGTTTTAGCTGCCAGGGTCGCCAGGACAATGTAGCGGCCATGTTGTCTTGTTAATCTTATTGGCCGCTCGGACTACTTATCACACATATTGTTTCTTGAACGTTTCCTGAACAATGGCTAAAAGAGTATGTACGCATATCTGTACCGTAAAGTGGTGTTTGAAGGGATTTTTAGAGGAGAAAGCAGAGACTTTTTTGAAAAAATAATTGTCAGTTTTTTTCTCAAATACCATGTTTTAGTTTAGTTTTAGTAAGTGTTTTACGGCACTTGAAACACAATAAGGTCACATAAGTGCCGAAGATTAGAGGTGTTACAAGAGGGTAACAAACACAAAAAAGAAGGAGGGGAGATAAATACGATAGATGTTTGATAGGAAAGAAGAAGCAAACCACACCAGAACACCAGCCAACCACCCACAAACCATTATTTCCACCGCTCATATGCTTCACTTTTAGTAGGAAATCCCCAATCCATTTCTGCTGAGTTAATATTATCAAGTAGTTGCCACATTTTACTTTGAACTATGTTCTGAATGTTTTTATTGGAAAGAAAACTATTTTGGTCTTCTCTGACCTTTACCGGCTGTCTCAAAATACTATTTTTCCGCATTTCATCTCATTTTTCTACTCGATTTCTGATTCGATTTTAATGTAACTTTCACAGGATGTTAAAAACACCTAAATCAAAAAATTGTATTGAAGAATAAATTTGTTGCAAATGTAGCTTTTGATAAAACTGGTGACAAAACACACCCCTGAGGACCGCCGGTGTTACAAAGAATTGTGTCAGATTTTGTGTTGTTTAGCTTCACATATTGTGGTCTGCCTGTCAAAAATTCCAGGACCCATGCTGCGATATGATGACTAACTCTCAGACTCAGAAGTTTTTCAATGACAATATGCGGTTGAATTGTATTAAATGCTGAGGAAAAATCAACAAAAAGTACCCTTGTATATGTTTTAGATGTTTCAAGGTGTTTCAGTATAAAGTCACAAAAAAGTACAGCATCTTCTACGTTCCTTTCTTGTTTGTATGCAAACTGGAATGGATCTAGATTTCTATGAACACAACCTAGAATATTTGAGAGGATCAATTTTTCAAGGCACTTGAAAGCAATGGATGTAAGAGCGACTGGTCTTAAGTCATTTAATTCATATATTTTAGGCTTTTTTGGTATTGGTATCACCTCCGATGTTTTCCATATTGTCGATTAAAGTATTAAAAGCAGTAGTCGCAGCATAATTGCATTATGTATTCGGGGCTCTCCCTTTTGAATTGGAAACGGACGTTAAATCAGAGCTCTCTCCCCTTAGATGATTACTCTAAATGTGTAAGTATGATTACTATTGTTGTTGTTCTTATTGTTGTTATAGTTGTTACTATTGTTATCATTGCTTTATTGTGTTTTGTTGTTGTTGTTGTTGTTGTTGTTGTTGTTGTTACTGTTGTTATCATTGTTTTTATTGTTGCTGTTGCTGTTGTTGCTGCCGTTATTTCTGTTGTTGTTAATGTTGTTATTGTTGTTGTTGCTGCGGTTGCTGATGTTGTAGTTGTTGCTGTTGCTGTTGCTGTTGTTGTTGTTGTTGTTGTTGTTGATGCATATTTTCATCTTAGATTCTCAATCCTTTGAAGCAATTTGGGGGGGGGGGGGGGGAGAGCCACTGAGTGTCTTCCTGCCCCACACTGCCGTCTGTACAGAGCCCATGTACTTCTATCTTTTTCTGTGCTTGGTACGGAATGTTTTATCTATGTTTTTCTATTGCGCTTCTTTAGTCTTTCTCGTAAATTTATTGTCCTACTAAACACAGTTTTGGGAAATTTTAAAGTCCTCAATGCGGTGCCCCATATGGCATTTCGCAGGAAAGGAATTTTTGAAATTACCAGAAACATTAGGACAAGACTCGGATTTGAACCTGTAACGTCCGAGTCAAAGCCTGACCATATTCAGATGAGAAACAACAGCTGGGTTTTGTTCAAATCATCCATATCTATAAGACAGACTTGTTTTAATTTTTCCCTTGCTCTCATCACCAGGGGAGGTACCAGCTGAGGATCGACCTGAAATACAAAGGAAAATACTACTACGCTAGTTACAAGAACTTTTCGCTGAGCGGAGAATCTGAAAACTACAAAATTCATGTATCCGGATTTTCGGGTAATGTAAAGGACAGCATGGCTGCTCACAATGGCCAGCAGTTCTCTACCAAGGACCGTGACAACGATCAGGCTACATTCAGCTGTGCCACAAAGTATCACGGAGCTTGGTGGTACAAGTACTGCCATCAGGTGCACCTGAACGGAGTGTGGGGCAGCACTGTGCTTGCGAAGGGTTTGAACTGGGCGAGTTTAACCGGATGGACAAATTCTGTCAGCTTCAGCGAAATGAAGATCCGACCAAATGCTTAGTAACAGCTCCATGGCAGAGAATCCATTCTATGACATAATATGTTGATTTATGAATGTAGATGTCTGCCTGTCTGCGTACTTGTTTTTGTTGGAAGGGGAAAGAAACATACTGATAGAACAACCTCAAGGTCTTTACATGGGAAATGTCATAAATAACTAGTCACTCCGATGTGCACAAACATTTGTTTATTTTTATTTTCATCAAAAATCAAAATGAACAATGTTGCCTTATCCTTGCAAGGCATCTCCACATCAACGACCGCCATATTTGGATACATAATATTCTATCAATACATGATAATCAATCCAATTCAATGGCAAAGACGACGTGGAACGTTATTAATAAATAACGTTCCGCCAAAAATATAGTGCACATCGGGTAACAAAAGTTTTGTTGTCTGAGGTCGTTGGATTACTTTTTTTTAAAGGGGTGATACTGGAACAAGTTTGTCTATCTTCGACTCCTACTTTGTGGATCCTTGGTGCTTTACTTTATAAATATCCCCAAACAGAAATATTTTGTTTCTTTACTACAGGCATACAGACATATATATGCATTCACAATGTAAGATGTACAGACACTTACACAGTGTACAGATATGTACAGACACTTACACAGTGTACAGATATGTACACGCACACACATATACCCTCACATATTCACATTTGTTGCGGGTTCAGGGGTTCGAGCCGCAGGCCTGATGTTGTGTCCTTGGGAAAGGCACTTAACACAAATGTTCCCCACTTCACCCAGGTGGGAATAGGTACATGTACCCAGCTATAGACAGTGAAAGATCTTGTCAGTTTCTTAGTGTTTGAGCGCTTAACCAGCTCCTTGCACTGTATGCTTCCCGCAAAGCTGAGAATGTTTCTGGGTGTTCTATGGTCTGCTGGGGTAATAATATAGTGTAAAGCGCGTAGAGCTTGCTTTCGAGTGGGGACATGCGCTATACAAATGCTATTTATTATTATTATTATTATCCTTTCACGTTCACTTGTGACCCACCCATGTTCTTGTCCTCACACAGTGCCGCGTTGTACAACGGTAGAGTACAAGTCTAACTACAATAAAAGTACAGCAGACTACCATTACCAGTTCCCCGTAAATCTGTCCCTTAAATAGAAAGTCAAAACTAGAGTTGTCCTGACATCCGATATTGAAAGAGAAATAATTTACTTCTGCACAGGAGCAGATTAAAATTCAAAGTTTCATCAAGACGCAGATTTTTGCATACGGGTTTTAAAGTTGGATGACGAAAAGAATCCATTCAAAGGGATCACTGCAAACTTTTGTTCCGACACGTTTTCCTTGATGTAAGCCTAAAGTGGGTAAAAAAAATAATAGGGGATATACAGCATAGATCTACTCCTTAAACATTTAAACGTTGACATGTTTTCCTCAACACTACACTTTAACGTGAGTAATTTTCGTGACTCACGTGGAGCACGTGAAGACGTCGAGACAGCCAGGGGATGAAATCGACAAGCTTACACTGAAAGTGGGGGCAGGGTGGTGTCGCTGTCTCAAAATGAGCAATAGCAATTTGTAGGCAAGGTTACTGTAAGTCATCTATTTTAGTGATCCTGTGTTTGCATCCAAAGAGCGGTTTTCAATATAGGGCCCAAAGAGAAAAATTTCGATTCTTGATCAAGATTTTTAACAAACATTTTTGTTTGGTCGCTGGCCTGCAGAAGTGCCATTCAAAGTTCATGGGCATAGGTAAATTAATAAATGAGCTAGATTGATTTTTTAACGCAGTCAGACGAAAGTGAACAGGCTATAGCAGTGTTCTTTCGGCTTTCCTTGATCGTCGTGTGAGTTTCGCGTTAAAAAAAAAGCTGATATGACAGATGTTTTGGTGTTGTAGATCTATCGAGCCTTGACAATCTCGATCGGGTAAATCAAGATCTATTTTCATTTTCGTTACCATCCGGATTCTTTACTCTTTGTTTGATGTAACAGTTTTTTGCACCCCCGTCAATACAATTTAGATCATTTAGGAAGTTGCCTTCCAACCCTGCCTGTCAGGGCCAATCCAGACAAATACGTCATCCCAGGAGAAAGACCGAGGTACTCCATAAAAAATTCTCCCTATTAGAGAATCGAACTTGGGCCTACAGCGTGCGACAGCGATGCGCCTAACTGATAAACAACAGACACCAGTTCACACATGCTCTCTGTTATCTGTTTGATGGTAAAAGTGAAAACACGCAGAAACACCGCGACAGCGATAATTATTCGTCGTTCTGAGCTACTTTATTCCTTGACACATTAAAACAAGGTTTGCCCGAGTTGGGGTTTGTCGTTCCCCTTCTTCAAGACCGGTCAATGAAACTGAACTTCCAACGCGTGCTCGCGTCACTTTATACATCTACTGGTGTGAGTGCCATATTATACGTATTGTCTATCAGGGACACGTGACACGCCTTGTGTGAGTACCATTGTTATGTATATATTGTCTATCAAGTTCGCCAAAAATCCTTCAGACTTGACCTTTGATGTATTCTGTGAGCCGAAGCGTCTTTTGAGATTCGTCAACAGCGAAGGACAAGACTTCACGGTTTAAAAAATAAAAGGTGTGGGGGGAATAAGGAGGAAAAACACTTTTTTATAAAAATACACTTGAACGTCTTGACGAGATACCGGAGTCTAAGGTCTGTGAACCAAATTCTATTACTAGAGATGGAGCATTGTACAACACAATTATGTTGAAAGCCCTGTGTGTAAGTGTACCTCATGAAAAGCTATCACTGTATGAAGACACGGATGATTAAAGCCGGATCTATGGTTTAGCATTAAATTCTTAAAAATCAGAACTCACTCCATGATACAATGATTTCTTTATTTTCAGTGTCACTGTGTGCCCCCTTAGTCCTTCCAACTCCGGCATTCAGTACAGTGATAAATAATGTTATACTCTCTTCCACTTTCACATTTACCTTTTTTCTCTGCCTTCAGGGCCATCTATAAAGTTGTTTCTTTTAATTAGTTTGTCTTACACCGCTTTTAGAACCTGTGAAAACTGAAACCCAGACATGGTTTTGACAAGTGATGTTCTGACTTTTCTACAGGCCTAAATCAGGATCTATTTCATGTTTCATGGTTAAGGGAGAACTGGTTAGAATTGTCTGGCATACCCAAACCACACAGGACTTATCAGTTCCCAGTTGGCATGTCCTTGTGAGGAAGTGTGTTTAAATATAGGTTTTTTTCTTATCACAGGCTACGAATTGTCAAATAAGTTTGACAGTCACCCTGCGTTTAAATCCATATTCAATATTGGTTGATGGGTATCTGTACGATAGTCTGAAAATGTCTTTTTAAAAACACAATATCTTGTTTAATACAGAACTGTTTGCCTTCACGTATGAACTCCCAAATGCACACACACACACACACACACACACACACACACACACACACACACACACACACACACACACACACACACACTCACACACGTACACACACAAACAATCTCACACACAAACAATCTCACACACATACCCACACTCACAAACACACACACACACTTACACACACACAAACACACACACACACACACACACACACACACACACACACACACACACACACACATCACATACGCACAAATATAGAATAATATAAGCTGGGGTTTTGTTTTATTTTGTTTTGTTTTGTGTTTTGTTTTTTTGTGTGTGTGTTTTTTTTTTGGTTTTTTTTTTGGGGGGGGGGGGGTGACTATATGAGAAATACTAGACTTGTATAACCAAGCTCCACTCGATGGTAACTACTTGTGCCGAAATAAAGCTGGGGTTTTATTTTTTCCTTCTTTGTCACTGCACTTCCTGATTTTGGCCTCACTACCTGAAATTTACCGGGAATCTGCATGAAATAGGAACATTTAGGTAGGCAGCCCTTAACCCATCGGGAGCTGTTAAATATTTTGCCAATGGGTTTGTGGTATTCTTTCTAGGTAGTGTATTGCGAGTTTTTCTGCGTTGTATTCTTCAGTCACAGGCTGGTTTTATGTTTGTGGTATTCTTTCTGGGTGATGTATTGCGAGTTTTTCTGCGTTGTATTCTTCAGTCTCAGGCTGGTTTTCTGTTTGGAGGTATTCTTTCGGAACTTTGCATGTATACAATTAGAGAATAACTAAAACTACAATAAACATCAGACAGTGTCCAAAACAGTGTTCTTTCTTCATTTTCGTTTACTTCGTGTTCTGTCTACGTACAGTTGGTCATTGTGTTGTTCACACTCAAACATATTATTTCCTAATGTGTTCGTTCTATTTACAGTTTGTCCTTGAAATTAATCCGTGATGTACTGATTCTGTTCCACTGTCAGTCTTTAGTCTCTGACAGACACGGTGTACGATAATCTCCGATTCCAAGTTTTCATCCAGATTTCGAAAGTTCTATTGCATGTAAGAGAAAACAAATTCTACTTGACACTAAGTGGCCATTATTGAGGCAGCTGAGTGAAAAAGATAACGAACGCGTTGATAAACTCGAGATTTCCATCTGCAATCCAGCCAGCATAATATTCAAATAAGCTATCTGTTGTTATCCTTTTTTAATTCTACTCGGTTCTCACCCGATGTTGTGCTTTGTCACTGAAGCTCGGTGTTGCGGGTTTTGGCAGTGTGTATGTGCGTGTGCTTGCGTGTTGTTGTTTGTGTGTGTGTGTGTGTGTGTGTGTGTGTGTGTGTGTGTGTGTGTGTGTGTGTGTGTGTGTGTGTGTGTGTGTGCCCGCGCGTGCATACATATTACTATATACCAATTGCATGGTAGGACCCAGTTACGAGTCAACTTGCCCATTGGATGGCAAATATTTGTGCACCATTCAGTTTAAATCAAATCTTTTATTTTGACCTCTTTCCTCGAAAAAGTGCGAAGCCATGCTTCGTTGCAATGACGTCATGCCAACTGTGTATCACATTTTTCCTTCTCTGCACACGATAGTATTATTGTGCTGTTAAATATTTGAGCCGCAACTTATTGACAAATATTTTCTCAACCACGGAACAGCTTTTGCAAAATGACCTGTATCAATTTGTCTTAACATGAAAATCCAAGTAGGTGGTTTCTACAGGTTTTAAAAGGTTTACAACTGTGCTGTGAACAATCCCATTTTCAGTGTGACGGAGATATTTGTATTCTATATATATATATTAATGAAGAAAAGTTTGTAAAGCTAGCCCCAGTTGTTGTGGAAAAATATGATTAAGTTAAGACAAATTGCTACACACTGCTGTGCAAAGTATGGATGACATTGATTAACCCGTTAAAGAGGATATTTATTGAGGATAAATTGCGCCATGAATTTTTGACCGCACTATAGAGGTTTGTCTTTCTGATTCGTTCATAGTTTTCTGGTTTCATTTGCCTTTTGGTTTTAGTTGGGTTTTATTTATTTTTTATTACTTTTTTTTTGGGTGGGGGGTGTTTGCTTTCGTTCTTTTTTTTTAAAATCTTATTTCTTTTATGAAATTTCTTTTTAACATGAACTTCACAAAAGTAATGGCATCTTCTACCAAAATACCGGCGAAAAAAAAACCAAAGGAAAGGAACGAGGTAGCCACTACCCAGGCAGCTGTGGCGACGGTGGCTTGCGTCTGTGGTGGACTTGCTTTTTGTTCAACTGTCTAATTTGTAACAAGGCGGTGGGTGGTTGGCGGATGCTCTACTGTAGTTTGCTCCTTCTTTCATCAAACACCAATCGTCCTAATCTCTTCTCCTTTTTTCTTTGTATGTTAACACTAGTACCACCTCTAATCTTCGACAATTATATGACCTATTTGTGATGCAAGTGCCGTGAAACTCTTATATATGTAATGTATACTAATGCTTGTTCATTTTCGCATTGTTAAAAAATCTAGTTCATAATACTACGGATTTACCTGTGCAGACGAAACTTTTCATGGTACTTCTGCAGGCCAGACAAAAATATTTTTTCAAAAACGTTTGATCCAGTAATTTTTAAGAAATGTTCTTTGGGCCCTGTATTATAGTTTTTTCAGTTCAAATATACACATAACAAATTCAAAGACCGCATAGAAAGACCCAATTACACGTAGCAAATCCAAATATACAAATGACGTCATAAAAAGTCCTAATACAGCAATAGCAAGTTCAACTGTAAACATAGAAATCTCAAATCTAACACATAGCAAATTCAAATGCCACATAGCAAGTTCAAATATAAATATGCTTGAACTAGAGTAAAAGGAGGCTAAGTGGGTGGTTGGTGGGTGCTCTGGTGTGGTTTGCTCCTTCTTTCCTATCCAACATTTTTTGTGTCTGTTACTCTCTTTTAACACCTCTAATCTCCGGCACTTATATGACCTTATTGTGTTGCAAGTGGCGTAAAACTCTTACTAAAACTAAAAAGGAGGCTAAAAAGTATAAGAAGTATATTAAGGTAAAAAGTAAAAGGGTTTGGAAGTTTTTTTGTCCACGAAAAAGTTAGACGTAAGTGTGTGGTGCCACAAGGAAGAAACCATGTGAAACGAAAGTAATACATGTAGTTAAATTATGTTAAAACCGAAAATAAACTCACATGTTTAACAGAAACGAATGGTTATGATACAAATCAACATACTGCTGGTATATTATAGAACTAACTGAGTGAAATCGGAAGCAAAGTTTAATTTTATTTACTTATTGCTGCACCACAAAACGCTATGGCTTATAGGCTTGCATTGATCTGAAGGCTGGTGCCATTTTCACTATAGTCACAGTTTGTGATTTTTGTTCCATCATCTGGGCAAGTGTGACCATCCTTTGTCGATGAGTCAGCTGAGTGAGGATTTGGTCTTTTGTTTCACCGAGCCACGGTTTCAAATCGTATTTCCAAATTCAGAAGTGTTCTCGTAGAGGTTAAGAAAAGGTGTGTAGGGGGGTAGTTATTTCTTCCCCAATCTATTGATGAGTTGCCATTTAAAGCCTGCCTTTGTGCACGAGCATTGTTACATACAAAGCATGCTTCGTTTCGGGGATTGTTGGACCAGTTTCTGAGAGGGATGGGTTGAAACGAAAGCTGCCATTCCATCTACTTGAAAGTCGTGAAAGACCAGGCCACCCTCGTCACTGAGAGCAATTAATTAGGCCCCTATGGCATCGTGCGGTTCGGTCCCCTTCGACCCTGCATTACTCGAACAAAGCATTGACCACTCCGAGCTCTTCATCGGTTTCTATTCGTCAACGGCTTGCTACCAGCTTCCTCAATAAAGGCAAATTCATACTGCTAAATGTTCTGCATCAGCCATGCTGCATATTGATCTAGTTGCTTCAGTCCTATCTGAATTTCTTTGCGTGGGAGCATCCTCGGGATTTTTTAAATGGTGATCAATTCACCTTAAAATTAAACTGCTTATGGTTGTCGTCAACTCAGTTTGAGCCCATTAAAATGCTTTTCACGCTGAATAATCTTTGTGGAGGATATTTCCTTTTGCTATGTGGCATTTGAACTTTCTATTGTGTTACATTAATTGGATTTGCTATTTGTACATTTGAATTTGGTACGCACAATTGTGCACTAAAATTTCCTATTGAACATTTGAACTTTTTATGTGGCGTAAAACTTGCTATGTGGCATTTGAACTTGCTATGTGGCATTTGAACTTGCTATGTGGCATTTGAACTTGCTATGTGGCATTTGAACTTGCTATGTTGCATTTGAACTTGCTATGTGGCATTTGAACTTGCTATGTGGCATTTGAACTTGCTATGTGGCATTTGAACTTGCTATGTGGCATTTGAACTTGCTATGTGGCATTTGAACTTGCTATGTGGCATTTGTATTTCTTTTGTGTACATTTGATCAGAAAAAACTATAGAAACTGTTCGTTGAATGCATAGACCTACACAAGATCACCAAAATAAATGACTTACAGTAGGCTTAGCCTTGCCAACAAATTGCTCATTTTGAGACAGCGATACCGCTCTACCCCAACATTTCAGTGTAATAGGGGGTGCCCACATACGCGATTGGGTCGGGACGGGTCGGGTCGGGTCGATCTGGTAGTCGGGGCTAGCCAAATTGAGGGTGCAAAGCGGCCATCGTGGCTCAAACCGATCGACCCGGTCGGTGACCTACAAAAACTAACCCGTTTGTTTTCAGGCTTGCGTAAATTATGCGTTTTACCCAATTTTGGTTGAACTTTTAAAACTTGATTATTATGTCTTGAACACGGTGTTACATTTTCGTGATATTTACTAACTTGAATAAATAAATAAATAAATGAATGAATGAATGAATGAATGAATGAGTGTATGAATAAATAATAAATAAATAAATAAATAAATAAATAAATAAATAAAGATAAATAAATAAATAAATAAATAAAAATAAATAAATAAATAAAAATAAATAAATAAATAAATAAATAAATAAAACAAGTTATCAAACAGCTTTATTTTCCTGGTCAACTGCTATGCCATGGCAGTCGGGAGAAAAGTGTGAGGGAAATGAAAATGTATCATCATCATCATCATCATCATCATCATCATCATCATCATCATCATCATCATTATCATCATCATCATCATCAAGTGCCAGATCTGCGACAGACAACGGCGATCATGGTTCTTCATTCATTCCTTTGCTCGAATGCTCTTAAAAAGCTACGGTTCCCTGATCTTTCCCTTTTCCCCATTTGTGTTTATGTTCCCTTCGTCACTTGCTCTGGGCCTACTCCTGCCTCGTTTGCCTTCAATTTTGCCAGTGAAATCTAGATGCTCAAGACCCTTATGTCTATTTAGGTGTCCCAAAAACTGCATTTGTCGTTTCCTGGTAGTTTTTAACAGTGAGCGTCCCACGTGGACCTCATCAAGCACTACCTCATTGTATTTCTTTTCCTTCCACGATACTCTTAGCAGTCTCCTAAGAAACTACATTTCTGTTGCTTATATTTTATTTCCACTGTCTTTAGTGATTGTCCAGAAAATGTATAAAGTTCATCAAAACATTACGAGAGTATAAACAGCTGACACGTATCTCATAACCTAGATCTATAATATAAAGAGACAATGGAAAGGGAAAGCAGTAAAAATAGATTTGTCAAATCTTAACTTTACATAGAGGCTTTAGCGTAGGTGTTGTTATTTAAAGGCTTAAGTATGTGTCCTTTGTTTGTGTTTGTTGTTTTTAAGGGGGAAATTTTTTTTAAGAAATCATAAAGGCAAAATAAAATAGGTGAAATGTAATTAATTGGGGGGGGGGGGTGTAGTTGTTTGTTGTTTTTTCAGATAGCTAATTTGTGTTGATGGTGACACATGTCACCTAATTTTGTAAAAGAGAAGTTTGTGTGTAAAATACAGTGTACAGATTTTTGAAAGTCAAGATATAACTGTGCTTGTCGAAGGAAAAAAACCGATCATAGGAATAACATAAAATAAAGGCTTGTTACAAAAAGGGGCCAGTTTGAATACAGTACGGCCGTCCTTTGGCTTAGACTTGTGTGTGTGTGTGTGTGTGTGTGTGGGTGGGTGTTTGTGTTTATGTGTGTATGTGTGTGTGTTTGTGTGTATGTTTGTGTGTATGTGTGTGTTTATGTGTGCGTGTGTTTATGTGTGTATGTGTGCGCGTTTGTGTTTGTGTTTGTGTGTGTGTGTGTGTGTGTGTGTGTGTGTGTGTGTGTGTGTGTGTGTGT
>NW_004797953.1:49202-50194 GCF_000002075.1 Aplysia californica | reverse complement strand
TGTGTGTGTGTGTGTGAGCGCGCGCGTGCTTGAGCATGCAGGTTTGAGCGTTTTTACGTGTATGCCTGCATTATGTGTCAGTGGGGAAACCGATAGAGACATCAAACACTTACTGGGGGCGTATCTTTTTCAATGTTAACCTCGCACAGCAAGAGGGAAAGGAAAAGATGTTGATCCTAGAGCTAATCACATTTCCCAGGGTTAATTCGTGAATGACACAAAGCGAGGTGACCCCGACAAGAGCCTTATCAGCCTGTCTCTCGGGGAAACGAAAACCTTGAAAACAGAATAACATAGATGGCCCAGAAAGAAATGACGCGTGCGAGTGTGTGGGTGTGAGTAAGGGCGTAGGTGTGTGGGTGTGAGTAAGGGCGTAGGTGTGTGTGTGTGTGCGTGTGCGTGTGAGTGGTGTGTGCGCGCGCGTGTGTGTGTGTGTGTGTGTGTGTGTGTGTGTGTGCGTGTGTGTGTGTGTGTGTGTGTTTTGTTGGGTTATTTGTTTTGGTATGGTATTACATGTATTGCTTTTTGGTTTTTACTGTTTTGGGTTCGCTTAGGATTTTTTAGGGGAGGTGGGGGTGGGGTGGGGGCGGTATTGGTTTGCTACACCAGACTTGACCATAACCTACTAATGCCGACGGCAGCACCACGTATCTACATACAAAATATCAGTTTTCCAAGTGGTAAAGCAACTGCGTGACTGATCTCATTCCCTTCATCAAAGTCAGAGTGACGTCTCTACATTTCTGCCCAGCAATGTTTAAAAGTAGTCATTACTTTAGATAGAATAATTTCGTGAAATTAGCTGTTGCGTCGTTCCGCCTATGGACGACAGTTCTTTAAAGACAACGAGTTTTGTTACAATGAGTATAAATAGGTTGTCAACACACAATACAATAACTAGAAAATGGGAAAAAAGGAAAGGTGGGGGTTGAGGTGGAGGATTGAAAGGATAAGTTGAAAGTGGGGGATGGGGGTTTGGGGGTGTTAGGGGC
>NW_004797953.1:46998-48207 GCF_000002075.1 Aplysia californica | reverse complement strand
TCTCTCTCTCTCTCTCTCTCTCTCTCTCTCTCTCTCTCCCTCTCTCGACACAACAAGAAGAAAAAATCGAAGCACCACCAACTGTTATTTCTAACAACGTACAATTTCGTACTGTTTAGGCTGTTTAGGAAGGTGAGATCGAAAACCCCAAATGTTACAGCAATCAAAACTGATCAAGACTATTTTTTTTTACACGTTACAATCAGCACATCTTGACATTAGGGCGCTCACGCGGGAGGAGGGGAAGGAAATCTGTTGTTCGCAGACATGGTTTTTTTTAGTAGAGGTTTTACAGCGCTCGCAATTGCATTAGGTCATATGAGCGCCAGAAGATTAGAGGTGTTACAAAAGAGTAACAAACATGAACAGGAAGAAGGGGAGATAAAGACGATAGAAGTTTGGTAGGAAAAAAGAAGCAAACCACACCAGAGCACCTGCCAACCACCCACACAGACACGAAAGGTGAGACAATCGACCAATGACAGCGAGTACTTAAAGTGTGGCGTCAAAATGAGGCAAAGCTGCCCTGGTAAGCATGAACTCCCTCAGCGTTTCATGCAGAATATGGTAATAATAAAAATGATGATGATGATGATATAATAATAAAAACAATAATAATAATAATAATAATTATAATAATAATAATAGTATTCAGATCATTCAGAAAGCGGGTTGCTTCCACAGAGCTAATTAGAGCCAGACCGTTCTTCAAGGGAGATCGAACGTTCCAGCACACAGATGGAGATACAACATCCCAGCAGACATATTGATATACAACGTCACAACAGACAGACAGATACAACATCACAACCGACAGACAGAAATACAACGTCACAACAGACAGATCGATATACAACGTCACAACAGACTGACAGACTGACAGAGATACAACATCCCAGGATACAGATTGAATTACAACATCCCAGCAGACAGATGGAAATACAACATCCCAGCAGACAGACGGAAATACAACATCCCAGCAGACAGATGGAAATATAACATCCCAGCAGACAGACAGAGATACACCATTCCAGCAAACATACAGGGATACTTGATTAAACAAACAAAAAACCTTCGGACGGGAATCAGACTCGTGTCTCCTACGTGAGACGACAAAGCGCCTAATACGGGGTGCCCATTACGGTTGAATCGGGCCGATCGCCCGACTCGGTCGCCTAATATGGGGTGCCCACTACGGCTTGGATCGGC
>NW_004797953.1:37710-43335 GCF_000002075.1 Aplysia californica | reverse complement strand
AAAGAAAGAAAGAAAGAAAGAAAGAAAGAAAGAAAGAAAGAAAGAAAGAAAGAAAAATTCAACCATCAATCCATGCAGACATTCATTCATCATCCATGCTCTCACACTCCCACTCCTTTTCCCGACCCATGCACCCAACGGCTCTCTCCATACCGCTATCCACTTAACCCATTACCCATCTATTCCTATCCCAACAGATTGAGAAATCACTGAACGATATACTCATCATCAATTCATGAATCATTCCGAGATCAACACATCCGTTCGTTTGTCTGCCGTATCAGTCCATCCCTTAGTTTAGTTTCAGCAAGTGTTTTACAGCACTTGCAACACAATAAGGTCATATAAGTGCCGAAGATTTAGAGGTGTTACAAGAGAGTAACAGCCACGAAAAAGAAGGAGGGGGGATAAAGATGATAGATGTTTTGTAGGAAAGAAGAAGCAAACCACACCAGAGCACCCGCCAACCACCCATATCTCTTAGTTTGAATCAAGAGAAGTACATGTACATCAACACAAGGGTAGCCTTTTTGGCGGAAGAGAAAAAGAAAACAACAACAAAATCGGGACCTATCTACCAGTGGCGCCCGTTAACTTCCCGCCTGTTCAACCATACTCTAAGCCATTCACTCATTCATACCTCCATCCATCATGATCCATCCAGCCAATCACTTATCCATCGAGCATCACTAATACACCGAGCCGCAAACCCACCATGCATTCATTCATCACCATACACCGCCCACTCACCACTCACCCTAGCCGCCCGTCCGTTCATCTATCGGTTCATCTTTCAATCATTTCCCTGCGTGTCTCTTCCTATGTCACCAGGAAAAAGCAGTGGGAGTTTCAAAGTAAAAAACAGAAGAAAAAAACAACTTCCCGTAAAAGATGAAAGACATCGGCTAAAACGGCATGTCGGATTAGAACAAAAAACAGGGGAAAAGGTCAAAAAGACGGAACAAGAAAAAGAGCCAAGGCCGAAGCGCACAAGTCTGTGAGCAGCACGGACGAAAGAAAGCAATGTCGTTAGTGTCCACGCACTCGGAAGAAGGAAAAGAAGAAAAAACACAATTCAGATCGTGGGCAGATGGCGACAGTTGACAGACCCAAACCACCCCCCCCCAAAAAAAAAACGAACTGAAGAAAAACAAAACTGTTGCAGACAGGCCTTGGGCAAGACAAGCCATTTCGCCTTACTTTTCCGGTCCCAGTTTTGGACATCAATGGCCGCGGTGACACAACTCATTAAATAATTCAATGACAGAAAAGGCGGATGGCCGACATCACAGACACTATTGTCAAGACCAAGGACATTTAACTGAGTTACATTTGTTCTTACAAGAAAGACAGAAAGAAAGAAAGAAAGAAAGAAAGAAAGAAAGAAAGATGGAAGGAAGGAAGGAAAGAAAGAAAGACAGACAGACAGACAGACAGAAAGAAAGACAGAAAGAAGGAAGGAAGGAAGGAAGGAAGGAAGGAAGGAAGGAAGGAAGGAAGGAAGGAAAGAAAGAAAGAAAGAAGGAAGGAAAGAAACAAAGCAGGAAGGAAAGAAAGAAAGAAAGAAAGAAGGAAAGAAAGAAAAGAAACAAGGAAAGAAAGAAAATAGAAGAAAGAAGAACAGAGGACTGTGCTCTGGTTTCCAGCATTTCACTGATCAGGCTCTTGTTTTAGTAAGTTTGGCGGCACTGGCAACACAATTAGGTCAAATAAATATCGAATATTAGCGACAGTACTATAATATTTACAAGACAGTAACGAACGCAAAAAGGTGAGATAAAGACGATAGATTTTAGAAAGGAAAAAAAGAGCACACCACACCAGTGCACCCATCAACCATCGGGGGCTGCCCAGTTTGTCACAGGTCCAGTTTGTCACAGGTCAAGTTTGTCACAATTTCATTTAAGTATTTGAGTATTGATGACAATCATAATTACAGAACGTTAACACTGTAGTTGTAACTTAAGTTCTTTTTTGTTTGGTTTTTGTAAAGTGTTTTACGGCGCTCGCAACTGCATAAGGTCATATGAGCGCGCGGGACACACCTAATATTTTCAGTTGGTAGGAAATTTTGAATTTTGCCCGGGTGGCGGCTGAAGCCTACTCTTATCGATTTTAGACCACCAAGGGATCTTTAACGTGCGCAACTTGCACACAGGCCCTCCGAGATTTTTCGCCCTTGTCCGAGAAGGCTAGGTGTAGATCTTTCCTACCAGAAGATCAGTGGTGTGGCAGAAAGACAGCAGTAAGGAGGAGCCAAGGAGTAGCAGTAAAAAGGCTGCAGAAAGAGTCAGGAGCCCAGAGGAGGGAGCAAAGGAGATGAGGGGGTGGGGGCAGAAAGTGGAAATGAAAGCAATCAACAGAACATTGCTAGAGAGCAGGAAAGAAGGTGAAAGGAGACAATTTTAGAGAAGAAAATTTTTCGGTCGCTATCCGGATTCGAACCCGGGACCTTTTGAATGAGAAGCCAACACCTTAACCTCTAGGCCACGAGAGCCCCCTTAAGTACTTTATTCTCCACCTTCAAATTGGTGGTGTAGAGATATACTCTCTAAAATGTTAATTCAGCTTGTGTAAAAATCAAAGCAAATTTTAATTACTCTGTAAAAATCTTTCGCTAAAAACAATTGAAAAATCAAATTCAATTCATAAAAAGAATCAATCATTAATTTACTCTTTTTGGGAGTGTCAGTGATAACTTCAATCATGCAGGGCACAGTCGAGGCCTGTGACAAACTGGGTCTGTGACAAACTGGCATGCTTCCCAACCATACACCTGAACTATTTAATGACTTTTGTTTCCTTTCTGTGAACAACGTGATTTCATTATCGGTATATCCAGTCACATGCAGTTCTATGACATATTTCCTGATAAGTCTAATACACAGTCGATTTCATTTCTTCCTTCTTGGTACTAAAAAAAGAAATTCATAGCTTTAAACAAAAATGTGTATGTGTGTGTGTGTGTGTGTGTGTGTGTGTGTGTGTCTGTGTGTCTGTGTGTGTGTGTGTGTGTGTGTGTGTGTGTGTTTATGTGTGTGCGTGCATGCGTACGTACGTGCATGCGTACGTACGTGCAAGCGTGCGTACGTAGGTGCGTGCATGCCTACGTAGGTGCAAGCGTGCGTACGTAGGTGCGTGCAGGCGTCCGTGTGTGTGTGTATTTCTATATAATTTTCTTTCATTTTCTTTCTTCAGGGGGGAGGGGGGGGGGGTGCGCTAAAAAAATGACAAGGAAAAATTCGCAGGTCAGAACCGTTTACTGTCGGGAACTTATATCAATGACTTGGCAAGCCAGGCTGACTCCAGCAAATGACTGTGACTGTGACAGTGGAGTACACTGGCAAAAATATTTTCTTAAAAATAAAACTGGGTTAAATAGAGAAAAACAAAAACAAAACAAAAAGGAGATCGTCCTGCCTGATACAATACAGCCCCATTCAATACTGTAAGGTTATCTAAAAAAAAAATATAAAAGCGGAACTGAAAAAAATAAACGTCTGTCAAGAGCCTTGAAAACTATCCAAGCAATATCAACAACAATACCCCACTAGGGATTTCAAAGGTCAAAGCCCAGCAAGACCCAACAAAGCTAAAAATGTACTCAGGAAAAGGACAGCTCAACGTCGGTTTGATTTACTGTTTAGACTGTTTTTGTTGTTGTATCTTTTTTTTTTGGCTTGTTTGTTTGTTAGTTTGTTCGTTTGTTTGTTTGCTTGCTTGTTTGTTTATTTGAGTAAAAAAAAAATAAGCGCATTTACACAATAACGTTTATTCAGTGTTGGGGAAAAGCACGAAAAATAAACAAAGACAACACAGGGAAAGAAAAGACATACAGCTTTCTAGTGGCGCCCTCCAACCACTCACTTTTGCTTAAATAAACGTCTGAAGTCAAATGTATTGTCCACAATTACTTACAGCGACCAACAGACCTTGTGGGCAGCACTGCCACAATAAATAGCTTCGTTTCATTCTTTGACACTCCTTTATGGATCTGAATGCTCCAGGATGACTGATCATGATCGGGCCATGCTACGTTCTTTCCATACAACCTGCTTACGCCAAATCATCCGAATCTTTTGGAACGACAAGATTTCCAGCACAGATCTTTTACGGAAATGTAGGCAAGAGGAGATGACCGCCATAATAACAAGGAGAAGATGGAGGTGGATTAGGCATGTTCAGCGAAGAGAACCAGACTCAATTGTAAAGACTGCACTCCACTGGACACCCGAAGGACATCGCAAGAGGGGCAGACCCAAGGGGACCTGGATACACATTGTAGAGTCTGAAATAAAGTCTTGGAACTATCCATGGGGGACGTTGACCAAGAGGGCCAAAACAGACAGAACTGGAGTTCCTTTGTTGCTGCACTAAACGCCAGATGGCATAATGGGTAGTCAGTAAGTATTCTTTGACAACATTAAAAACCTCTACAATAACCACATTGGAATGCTTAGGTTTCAGTTTAGAGGGTGATTGGCGGGTGTTCCGGAGTGGTTTGCTCATTCTTTCCTATCAAACATCTTTATCGTCCTCTTCATTTTTTGTGTGTTTGTTACCCTCTGTAACAGCTCTAATTTACAGCACTCATAAGACTCAATTGTCATAAACGCTTAGTGGGTTGTTGTTGTTTTTTAATGTTACAGTTTTGATGAGTGAGTTTGATCAAAGAGAAGGATATCGACACAGTAATGATCTTTCAGTGTTGCGAAAAAAGTAAAACATACCGACAAGAATGATAGAGAGAATGGGAAAAAATAGGACTCACCATTAACGTTGTGCTTTGGTTCGAAGCAAGATAGCGAAAAAATGTCATTATCTAGAGCTAAAAGGGAGGGGGGGGGCGACAGAAAAAGACAGAAACGAAAGAGGAAAAGTAAAGAAATAGGACCTACCGGTGGCGTCCTGCAACCACCCACCCAAAGAAGGTTGAATTAAGGCGTTAAACAATAACATATTGACACCATAACCAATTGTCCATCATCTTTATATGGGGTATTATTTGTTTTGTTATATGCGACGCATATAATCCATAAGCCAACTGACACTTCGTATTTTCAACATCCGTTTAAGTTAACAGCCTCCAAACACCTCAAACGCTATTGTCCCTGCAGCTCTAACACAAACTATCAACCAAACATCTCCAATTCAAAAATCAATTTCCTTTCGCTTCTTCCGACTTCAACAAAACAGCGTAACCGT
The DNA here is from genome assembly GCF_000002075.1 of Aplysia californica. NCBI lineage: Eukaryota > Metazoa > Mollusca > Gastropoda > Aplysiida > Aplysiidae > Aplysia > Aplysia californica. The sequence goes on along the minus strand of NW_004797953.1, from coordinate 38,130 downwards.
CCCTTTGATTTTTCTTTCAACTGAAGAAGTTTTCGTTTTAAATAAAAACGTTTATTGATTCCACAAAAAAGCGAACCTCTGAAAGCCTTTTTACCGCGAATGATAATGGAACTTTCTTTAGACTCCCCTGTGTACTTTAAGAGGAGATATTTAACCTTGCAGAGTATGTTCAATTCTTTCAATGCGCTGGGGGTTTTTTCTCTCAGCGCCAGCATGTGCATCAATACACCCAGAGCGACTCCGGAGACGCGGGGGAAACAGTTCCAGATCGGAGTTGAAACAGTGCATTTCCACACGAGAACCGGAACAACGGAAATTAAATTTGAAAAAAAACAACCTGACGAGATATGGGGTAGATTCGTGAAAATAAATGTCTCGAAGGGGTTGCAAGCAAAACAACACTCCTCATATATATATATA
>NW_004797953.1:32841-37610 GCF_000002075.1 Aplysia californica | reverse complement strand
ATATATATATATATATATATATATATATATATATATATATATATATATATATATATATATATATATACTAGTTGGGGCCCCTTCCGATGAAAGGAATGATCGGTGTATTAACATCAACTAACTGAAAGTAATTGGCCTATTATATTTACACTCCACTGGAAAGAGGCAATAAATCTTGACAGAAAAGTGACACATGGCATGTGTATCCAAGTTGCCAAATACATAATAGACAAACCTGGCGGATTTTCTAAAATTACAGAGACAGAAGCGTGTTGATTGTTCCCAGTAGCAAGAAAAAGAATTTGACAAAGGAGTCCAGAAAAAGCATCAAACGAAAGGATCACAGTCGAATTTGTTTGTTTGTTTGTTTAGTATAGGGTTTTACGGCGCTCGCAACTGCATAAGGTCATATGAGCGCGCGGGACACACCTAATACTTTTTCGTTGGTAGGAAATTTTGAATTTTGCCCGGGTGGCGGCCGAAGCCTACTCTTATCGATTTTAGACCACCAAGGGATCTTTAACGTGCGCAACTTGCACACGGGCCCTCCGAGATTTTTCGCCCTTGTCCGAGAAGGCTAGGTGTAGATCTTTCCTACCAGAAGATCAGGGGTGTGGCAGAAAGACAGCAGTTAGGAGGAGCCAAGGAGTAGCAGTAGAAAGGCTGCAGAAAGAGTCAGGAGCCCAGAGGAGGGGGCAAAGGAGGTGAGGGGGTGGGGGCAGAAAGTGGAAATGAAAGCAGACAACAGAACATTGTTAGAGATCAGGAAAGGATGTGAAAGGAGACATTTTTAGAGAAGAAAATTTTTTGGTCGCTACCCGGAATCGAACCCGGGACCTTTGAATGAGAGGCCAACACCTTAACCTCTAGGCCACGAGAGCCCCCTCAGTCGAATTTAGCACCAAGTAAAAAAAAAAAGAAAACATGAGGCTAGATCTATACGGGTCGCACACTTAAAATAGTGCTCAGTATTGCGCGACAATGCGCGGTAGTATCGAACGGAAGTACGACTTGAAATAAACAAACCTGGCGGATCTTCTGAAATTAGAGATAGAGGCGTTGGCCTACAAAAGCGATCAGCGAAATAGAGAAATTTAACTTTTTGCAGCAAAACTGTCTCAAAACTGAAAAAACGAAGGGCGTCATGATCTGGAGAATATTATAAAGAATCTTTTGGCGAAAACCGCATGTCGATCGATGTAGCCTTTAAAAAACCCTTTGAATAGCAAAATTCAGCCACCACAAATAGATATATAATATATTATATCACATTTGGATGATTTTTAAGTTTAAGCATACACATTTTGAAGCTCAATAAAACAAAATCTATGCCACCTATCACTTTCAAATTTGCACACTGATTACGTGATATACCTGTCGCTGGTGAGCTGTTTTCAGATTTCTGAAAGCGCCAGTGGTTTTGTATCTGCATGCGTGTTACATGTTTCGTGTTTTTTTAAAGAATTATTCATAATACGGCAATGATTTGTTTAAAAAAGAAGCACACATCAAAGCGTTGTCATTTTTGTAACAATTCGCCAGTGACAAAACTTGTGTCTACGTTTCATGATGTCACCCCCAACGAGAAAATGTGCGAAATCAGCTTATTGGAACGATCCGCGGGGGTGCCTTAGTATCCACTTTTGTGAGACATTTTGATGTAACACGAAGACCTGTGTAGACAACAATGGATCGCGAGAAAACAACAAAATAAGGAAAGGATCGACACCGCCAACGTGGTAGAAGAACTCAAAGAGAGGATCTTTTTATACGCCTGTCGCATCTACGGAATCGTTTCAAAACGGCAAGACTAGCCACAGATGAGTTGAACAACATGCGACAATCCCAGCCTTAGACACTTTCTCAACTTGAGAGAGTATCGCATGAAGAGTGGAATACCATCCCTCAGCAAGCAGTGCAGCGATTGATTGATTCAAGGCGGCGACGATGTCAGGCCGTCATCAACCCTACTGATCGTGTTACTTTTGTAGACCACCCCCACACTCTTGTAAGGCGTGAATAAACCTGTTATGTTAACATCCCGAATTGTTGTTGCTTTTTTTCGTATTTAAAATTGATAGAATTCGTATTCCTGAAATTTTAAAGAATATCGACTCATTATGAAACTAGCTATTTTCATTTTCATTTTAACACAGTGCATACTTTAAAATGTGACAAAGTATATATAATATCCTCTCTCTCTCTCTCTCTTTCTCTCTCTCTCTCTCTCTCTCTCTCTCTCTCTCTCTCACACACACACACACACACACACACACACACACACACACACACACATACACACACACACACACTCACACACACGTACGCACTCTTTCTCAAAAACTCTCTCTCTCATTCTCTCTCCCCCTTTCTCTCTCTCTCTCTCTCTCTCTCTCTCTCTCTCTCTCTCTCTCTCTCTCTGTGTGTGTGTTTTATGTAGATGTGTTGGTTGAGTGGAGAGAAGCACATTGACACAATGGCGATTATTAAAGGAGCAATAAGACAGACAAAAAGACAGAAAGTAACAACAGAGGGAAAGAGGAGGGATCTACCATTGGCGCCGTCCAACTATCCGCCATGTGTTTGTATGACATAACTTACATCAATCAGGAGGCGGGCAGCTTCAACCCTGCCTCACTGTCAAGGCCAACCCAGGCTGAAAGTGACAGGGATACAACGCCCCAGCAAAAAGACTGACGATATTTTAACGGTCTCCCCATTAGGCAATCGAAAGTACGTCTCATGCTTGCAACGGCAAAATACCTAACCGCTACACCACAGAATATAGGTCCTACCAGTCGTGTTTGTGTGAATGAAAAATAAATAGAAGAAAAGACAGAGAAGTAAAAATAACCCGTATGCGTCTATACATTAGTGATGGGCTGATACCACAATTTAGGTATCGATGTCGATACATAGTACTTTTTCAAGGTATCGATACCGATACCTCGATACCTAATGCTATTGGTAACATACGTCGGGAGTAATAAGTAAAGACAAAAATACAACTATACTTTTCCAAGTATTTAGGTAATCGTGTCTAGACAAATTGTGACTATTTAGCTGAGACTCTCACAAAAATTATTTGTGAAAGAGAGAGAGAGAGAGAGAGAGAGAGAGAGAAAGAGAGAGAGAGAGAGAGAGAGAGAGAGAGAGAGAGAGAGAGAGAGAGAGAGGGAGAGAGAAATAAATACCCAAATATGAGAATAAAAACAAAAATTAAGTGAAGTATGGGAGGAAAGTTAACTTTACAGAAAATGTTAGTATTGGAAAATAAAAACACAAGAGTTCTAAAAAGGCAATTCAATTTACCAGATTTTTAGCAACTTTAAATTAAACTAATGAGGATAAATCAGGGTTGTCAGTATAGATTTCATGAAAAACGTCTCTCTTTTTGTTGAAAAATCACTAAATTAATTTAAAACGCTTGCCCCCTACGAAAACTTATCAGTTTTGATAAACAAAAAATTCTCAAGGCCTAAGTCACTTGCTTTGGCAGCCCTGGGATAAATAACCCATAGGTATCGATGTTTAGAGCAGGTATCGGTACCGATACCGATACCTATAGGTATCTAAGTATCGAGTACCTGGTATCGATACCTGCCCATCACTACTACACATATGAAGGAAGCAACGGAAAGCCCAGAGATGGCAGGTTTTGCACATTTTGAGAACAATGAATTTTTTTTTTTACTTTGAAGACCTCTCGTCATCGCTGTGAGCACACATTAATATATCCCACTGAAAATACGTAAAGTTTGCCCACTTACTGGGCCCGTAGTACCAGAATAATATAACCCTGGGAATCATAAAGCGCTGCATGTGCAACACGATATAGCACTCAGCATTTAGCACAATATAGCATCAAAATCATAGCACTTGGCCTATATCAGAAGACCTATTCTCCCATGATACTATTATTATAATCTCCTCAGACAGCAAGCTCGGGATTTTCGGGGGATTTCCGATGGCGGAACGACGCTTAGCATTCACGTCAGATCACGTGACGCGGCTTAGCCAACAGTAGACGGGCACTCTGATCGGAGACAGGATTTGCCGAACAGACGTGAATTCTTCTTCTTCTTCTTCTTCTTCTTCTTCTTCTTCTTCTTCTTCTTCTTCTTCTTCTTCTTCTTCTTCTTCTTCTTCTTCTTCTTCTTCTTCTTCTTCTTCTTCTTCTTCTTCTTCTTCTTCTTCTTCTTCTTCTTCTTCTTCTTCTTCTTCTTGAGATTATAATGTGTGGCAGGGGAGAGGGGAGGTGGTAGGGATCACCTCTCTACAGCTAGACTAAATATAAAAATGACATTTTAAAGGCAAGCTGCTCCACACCGAGAGGGGGGGGGGGTGCCAAATGTCTCTATCTATTTTCGCCAGAGAAAAACTATCCTGCCAACTGATCGGCATGGAACACATCGGGGCAAAAGACAGTCTGCACAAAACCCCAACACACCTCCGATTGGGAGAATGAATTGTGGCGCATGAAAGACACATTACTGTCTTGTTTCAGTAAGAGTTTTACGGCACTTGCAACACAATAAGATGCCGAAGAATAGAGGTGTTACAAGAGATTAACAAACATAAAAAAGAAAAAGGGGAGATAATGACGATAGATGTTAGATAGGAAAGAGGGAACAAACCACACCAGAGCACCCGTCAACACCAACCTACTGTCTTGGAGGGGCGTTTCTTTCCGAGTGTACACAAGATCGTGCGCCTGAGAAAGGAAGGCGCTCCAGTTGGCCTATGCGTGAGTACGTATGCGGGAAGGA
>NW_004797953.1:28616-29719 GCF_000002075.1 Aplysia californica | reverse complement strand
TGCCCTTGGCTGTCAAGCATTACCCGCAATTTTCCGGGCAACTTCACAATGTTCTAAATGTTTCACGACAAGGTGAAACCAAGCGCTCGTCAATTTTTGGGGGCATATTATTATAGAGTTATTGGTATTATCTTAAGGCCTGATAATTTGCCTTGCTTTTGGTGAAAAATTACCCATCTTTCTTGAATAGAAGCCTCGGTATCTGCGATTGAAGGGCGAAGGAGGGTGCCGGGTGTCAGAAGAAAAATAGCGAGAAATTGGCAGCCAAAGTAAGAGGATGAAATCCAAAGCTGTAGTGCCATTGGAAAATGCAATTTTTTAAATTAAAAAAAAAAGTTTTAGTAAGAGTTTTACGGCACTTGCAACACAATAAGGTCATATAAGTGCCGAAGATTAGAAGTGTTAGAAGAGAGTAACAAACATAAAACAACAGAACGATAGATGTTTCGATACGAAAGAAGGAGCAAACCACACCAGAGCACCCGCCAGCTACCCATAAATGTGTCTCTTGTACTAGTTCTTTCAGTCTATGTTTTTCAATAAAGTCTACGAAAAAATGCGTTTTCCAATTGACATAAAAGGGTGTTGAGTCTAAAATTTGAAAAACCGATAAAGCTGCCCAACAGTCGAAAAGAAAAATGTCAGTTTCTTCGATCTCATCGCTTCGCTTGACAAGCGCTTGATTTCACCACGATGTGACACAATTACACAAATCTATCAAAGAATGTCAGCGGTCACATGCCAGAGTACAAAATCACGTGTCTTCCCAAAACCACAGAAGATGGGCTGAAAAAACTAAAAATCGGGGTCACCGAGAGAAGGTCGGGGTTATTAACAATTCGTTGAGGAAGTGCCGGGGAAGGTGGGGGGCAGGGGGGGAGGAGGTACTTTTACTGGTAAAATATGTCAGAAAAACAAAACACAAAAAAGAAACAAAACAAACACCCAAAGAACAAAACACAAAAAACCCCGCAAAAATAGAAGGTAAAAAACAGGATAAGCAGAAACCACAAGGATAGATCAAGCTTTTATTATTGTTTTTAGAGCTAAACATGGTAAAGGACCCGACAACAGTCATAATTATGACGCTGAAAAGTCCTGCC
>NW_004797953.1:26890-28026 GCF_000002075.1 Aplysia californica | reverse complement strand
GTATGTTATAGTAGGCGTTTTGCGGCATTTGCAACAGAAACAGGTCACATTCATGAATGAATGAGTGAATGAATGAATGAATGAGTGAATGAATGAATGAATGAGTGAATTAATTATTGAATGAATAAATGAATGAATTAATGAATGAATGAATGAATACTCAGGAAATATTAAAGCAATGGCGCAAACAGCTGATAAATCCGGTTCAAGCCTTCGAATAAACATGGACCAGTCAAGACGCTTTGTGTCGTGACTCAACAAGGAAACAAACATTCGATTGTTCGATTACAACACGGAAACGGGCGATTTCCCGCGAGGCATGTGACAATACAAACAAAACAAACCCCAAACAACGAGAAGTTCAGGGAAAGATTTTCCTCTTTTAGGTCTTATCATTATTATTATCATTCTCCCTATTTTCTGCCACTATCAATGCCGTTCACATTACAGGTGTTGTTAATTAGTTTAAGTAAGAGTTTTACGGCACTTGCAACACAATAAGGTCATATAAGTGCCGAAGAATAGATGTGTTACAAGAGAGTAACATACACAAAAAAGAAAGAGAAGAGATAAGCACGATAGATGTTTGATAGGAAAGGAGGAGCACACCACACCAGAGCACCCGCCAACCACCCACAATGTTGTTATTGCCGATTTGCAGCTCACAGAGTAAAAAATAAACCCAAGGCATTGTCCACATTTCAATTTAAAAATGCGACAACAGAAAAACTAGGGGAAAGGGGGGGGGGTAGTCGCTTAATCTGGAATGAACAATATTGATTAACAATCGCTCATTCGATTACAATTCTTTGTCACCCAGTTGTCTCCGCTGACTGATAAGGAGGAAGCGACCAGGGCACAGGGCAAACAACAGGTCTCAGACAACGAGAGTTGAGGTGATGAATTTGTGCACAGAGGCCAGATAATGCTCTCACGTTGACACTTGGTTGTCTTGTTGCAGTTGTTGACGGCGGTGTTGTTGTTGTTGTTGTTGTTGTTGTTGTTGCTGTTGATGATGTTGCTGTTGTTGTTGTTGTTGTTGTTGCTGTTGTTGTTGTTGTTGTTGTTGTTGTTGTTGTACTTCTTCATAGTATTCATTATCGTTTAGCGGTAGTTTACTCAGAGTCAACAGAACA
>NW_004797953.1:23162-24747 GCF_000002075.1 Aplysia californica | reverse complement strand
TAGAGACCATTGTATAGTCCAGCATGATGCAATCTCATTGGTTTTGCCTGTTGGGTTGGGTAAAGGGTAGTACATCGACACTTTTTTAAAAGTTAGCTTTTAGTTTTAGTTTTAGTAAGAGTTTTACGGCACTTGCAACACAATAAGGTCATATAAGTGTCGAAGATTAGAGGTGTTACAAGAGAGTAACAAACATAAAAAAGAAGGAGGGGAGATGGAGACGATAGATCTTTTTTTATAGGAAAGAAGGAGCAAACCACACCAGAGCACCCGCCAACCACCCACTCTCATTGGCTTGTTTGTTTGAGTAAAAGGTAGTACATCGACACTCTTTTTTTTTCAGTCATTAAGTTTTGGTAAAAGTTTTACAGCACTTGCAACCCAATTATTAGGTCATGTAAGTGCCGATGATTAGAGGTGTTACAAGCAGGTAACATGACAAACACAAAAAAGGAGACATAATGACCATAGACAGCATGATGCCATCTGATTGTTTCGTTTGTTTGAGTAAGGAGAAGCATATCAACACAATAATGGTCATTAAGTGCACGGGGAAAAGTAAGACAACCAGACAGAAACAACATAGAGACAAAGTAAAGATGTAAGACCTACCAGTGGCGCCCTCCAGCCACCCGCGGTGCCATCTGAAGTAATGGCGCACCCAAGATGAACAGATAGAGACAGTACAAATAATTTAACGTATTATTGGAGATGGCTTGTCTGGTATTATTGGAGAAGGCAATTATACTCCATTAGGTGACAGCCACAAACTTAAGAAAATCAGCTGTCCTTTAGGTTAAGAGCATACAAGAACTGTACAATTTTCAAAAATGACAAATAATATACATGCACACATTTTCGAATGAAGCCTCCTCTTAGACTGAAAACCCTACTGGGAACAAAGCAACGAAATAAAACAAACCACTTCTTTACTTTTCCGATCCAGAGCAACAAACCACTTCAAAAACTGGAAAAGAAGGCTGCTGATTTTATTATGTTACCACACAGCAACGGGATAAGTGAGTCTTGATTATAATGGAGTGGCTTTAGAGATAATTGACATATTGACATTTAGCGAACATTTAAACCATCTCCCCCCCCCCCTTTTTTTTAAATCTCCAATTTCCTGTTGTTCTGGATTTTTCAGCAAGCGCATAGCAGATAAAGCTTCTTAAAGAGTAACAGACGCATTGCGAGCACAATCTTCGTGACAAATCACAGTGCATTCCACTGGCAAACAACTTGACGTGACAGATATGGAATTATATATTGTAAGTTTCAGGAAATAGGAGCACATTGACACAATAATGATTACTTTGGCAGGGGAAATGTTAGACAGACAGAAACAAAGGAGGAAAAGTAGAGAATTCGGACCTGCCAGTAGCTTTCTCCAGCAGCCAATGGTATGGAACTAACATCATTTCCAGAACTGTAAGATTATCTAAAAGGCGGGATGGCCGAATATAATAACGTTCATCTCCGACATAACAGAACAAAGTAAGTATTTTTTTTATAGTAGAGGGTTTTACGGCGCTCGCAACAGCATAAGGTCATATGAGTGCCAAGGGGTGGGTGTCAACAGAGA
>NW_004797953.1:17868-21310 GCF_000002075.1 Aplysia californica | reverse complement strand
TCTCTCTCTCTCTCTCTCTCCCTCCCTCCCTCCCTCCCTCCCCCCTTCCCCCTAATCCACATGCACGAAACGTCAGCAGCATTACATCAGGAGATTGAGACAAAAGAGAGCGAGTTATTATCCAAACATCTTTGGCATCTTTATCCCACAAACAACAAACTATTGCGACATATCCCCCAAACAATATCCATCCAGCAGTTTTATTCTTTCTTTTTTCCAATTACGTGTGTCGACTGCCCGAGGCGGCCTTCTCTTTGATATTACTTTCACGGAACAAACAAGAGACAATAACGTTATAGATCTAACAAGCACCTCGCCCCAACACAATGTTTCAACAAAGGAAAAATCAACAAAAGAATCAAATAGGTGAAATACGTCCATCAGGCAAGTCCAAAAGAGGGTTGGGGAGGGGGGGGGGATAAAAGAGGAAAAGAAAGAAAGCAGCAAGAAATAGACGAACAAACAATGAATGAAAAATATATAAAAAGATCAGAAGCAATGAACGAAACAAAGAAACATTGAATCAAAAATCAGGCTTTCACAATTCTGAAAGAAAGAAAGAACTTCAAAACTGCAGGGAAATAGGTAAAAAGAATAAAACAATGAAGGGGAAAAAATAAAATAAATTGAAAGTCTACAGAATGTATGTATTTACAACAACAACAACAACAACAACAACAACAACAACAACAACAACAACAAAACCCTTCTCACTTGTGATTTCCTGACATAGCCGATGCAGCTGATGGAGGGGGCATGAGGTGCACAGCTCGTTGGGGGCGGTGCCTGGGGTGGTGGGCGTGACAGGGGTGTTGCCTGCGGTCCCACTGCTGCCACCAGTTCCTCCCCCTGCCCCTCCTCCGGCTGTAGATCCTGTTTTGCTGTAGGCAGCAGTGAACGCTGTCTGGAGAGTGCTCATGATTTCCGAAACCTGGTGATGGAAAGCATGATATAAACTGTTTCAGTAAGAGTTTTACAGCACTTGCAACGCAAATGGGTCAAATAAAAGCCGGAGATTGGGGGTATTACAAGAAAGTAACAAACACAAAAAAGAAGGAGGAGAGATCAGGCCGATAGATGTTTGAAAGGAAAGAAGGAGCAAACTACACAAGAGCACCTGCCATCCATCCACATGACACAAGCGAATGGTTGCTAAATAACGTATAGTCGCAGACAAGACAGCGCAAATCCAAAATCACTACTGTCAAAGAAAATAGTGCGGGTGCCGAGCGAGCCAGGACATGGTTGTACACGTTTTGCTTTGTTTAACTCTTTAAAGCTGAAGCGCACATATATGTCCCATCAGCAGCAGACTAAATGCAATGATGTGGCACATTTCGATCAATCATACACAAATCAGGAACACCAATTTGCATATTTCCCAGTGTTTATATTTTTGCTTGCCCTTTAAAGGTCCAAATGAAGAAAACAAAATCGAAAAGTCGGTTTAAATAATGAAGTTCGGTTCCACAACAGCACTTTTTCCAGCCTTGTTGAATGGTCAGAACGTGGTTAAGTAATAGAGAAGCACATCGACACGACAACGGTCATTTTGTGCTCGGAAAAAGGACAGTCAGACAGAAACAACAGAGGAGAAGGGAAGGAGTAGAACAAACTAGTGCCACCCTACAACCACGGGTCGTTGGTTTTTAGTTAACGTCGAACTTCTTGATTTTCGCTCCGCAAACGTGCACTGTATGAAGACGTCATGATACAGCACGGTTCTCGCGCGATATTTAGAGAAAAAATAACTTTACCTAATTTCAGACTTCCAGTGTTTCCGACCGTCACCGTGAATAAGCTGCTTCAAGACATCTTACTTCAGATCGAGCGCACACCTCTACTTCACAAAAGCGCCCCAATTTTTTTATTTTTTTAAAATAACCTTTAAGTCCCACCATTTTGTTTTAGTTTGAGTTTGAATAAAGTCAAGCATATCAACACAATAAAAGTCACTTTGTCTTCAGAAAAAGAAAGACATACAGACAGAAACAACAGAGGGTAAGGAAAGAAGTAGGGATTAACAGCCCTCCAAACACTCAAAGCCCAACCTGTTAATTCTTCCTAAACCCGACGCAACGGTCAAGAAAATAAGAGCTGTAAAAAGATACATCACACAAAGGGACGACTGCCCTGTCAACACCGTGGGAGCTATTTCCATAAAAACCTAAGTAACTTGAGTCTAAACATATTGGATAGGATTCCAATAACGGCAAAGCCAAATCAACAAGAAAAGAAAGAAAGAAAGAAAGAAAGAAAGAAAGAAAGAAAGAAAGAAAGAAAGAAAAAAAGAAAGAAAGAAAGAAAGAAAGAAAGAAAGAAAGAAAGATAAGTTAACAATTCCCTTCATGATTTTTCAAAAGTGAAGGAAAATAAGAAGAAAGAATTAAACAAGGAAAGAAGGGGAGGTAGGTGGAGAAATTGAAAGAGTCCTCAGATATTTGTATATATTTTAAAAAAGAAAATGGCAATATCAAATCGACAAGCAAAAAAAAACAAACCCAGAAAGACCGAAAAAGCAAGAAAGTAAGAAAAAGCAAGAAAAAGCACTAAAAAGCAAGAAACCGAGGAAGAAGAAGCGATTTCCCAATGAGATCTAAGCAGTTATTAACGGCGCTTTTTCCTCGGACGTGCCCGAGACGTCGGCTGTAAATTTGATGAACGGTCTGTCGGAAATTAACATCAATACCGCCACCCCGGGTTCTAAAAACGGGAAGATTGGGTTATTTTTCAACCTTTGTTTTCCTTACAGAGATCACACACGGTTGTAAATTAAATTCAAAACAACGTACGCTAGTCCCCCTCTCTCCCTCTTTTATTTTTTAAATCTTTTTTACTCTTAACAACTTTCAGTCAATCTAACTTTGCGCCCAATTACCTGTCGAAGACCAATTTCTGAAATTATGTAAAGATCAAATACTAAAATCATAAAGGGAACAAACATTCGACATCCAAATTATAGTCTTCTCATTAATTCTCTCGGATCCGCGGTCCTAATCTCAGCGCTGACAGGGAAAGCTGAGGGTGGTGAGAATAACGACCCGCAAATTACACGGCATCGTCGGAACACAATCCAGATTTTCGTCGGGGGGAAAGAGGAGGGGGGTGGTCTGTTGGGTTTTTTCTTTCTTGTCTTCTCCTTCTTTGTTGTTAAATGACCCAATGCAATACCCCTTAGACGCACCCATTAATTTCAGACTGGACGACATTGATGAAAATAAACACGACAGGAGCCGCAACTCGAAACAAAACCAAATAAAACCTGTAGCCTACGCAGCGCAGAAACCAGGGATTCGCGAGGGAAATTTGAACGCAGCCGACCGGAAGTGACGTCTATCAAAAACTATATACCCAACTCTTTCTTCCTCGTTAGGCTTCAGATTTATTCCAAGCATCTCTATGATGAACAAAGCTTCCGACAAGCATCAGTTATTGAGAAAGG
>NW_004797953.1:16187-17420 GCF_000002075.1 Aplysia californica | reverse complement strand
CCCCCAGTAGGCTACATGTAACTGCAGATTCCCGATTCTTGAATGTTAGAAATTGTAGGAACCGACGCCGACCCCAATTATTGACTACTGAAGTGATTTCTTTCAGTGAGTCCTTGCATTTTTCTCGGTGGTTCTGAACCCCTAATGATTACCTGATTACTTCCGGAGAGAAGGGATTACTTCTGGCGAGTCCATAAATACTTCCGAAAAGTCGAACACCTAGTCAGTTAACGGTCATAATCTGGTCAATTCGAATCGCTTCAGTATTCAGGACAACCGTGATTTCCGAACATGACGAGGCACTAACATTTTTTTTTCAAAGATAAATTCTAAGAAAAGTGAACATTTAATGAATATATAAAGTAATTCGTAACCGTTGGCTTATGTAAAAACGAATTGGAACTTTTATACCGTAGCACTATCAAAGATCCTACTCTACAAGATGGCCAAAAAGTGTCTGTTGAAGTCCGAGCATTAGAGTTGGGTCGCGAGCGCAAGAACGAAACTGAATCACCACTCTTGCCGAACAATTCCCGATTCACTCCCCTGTCGCTGTCACCACCTCGTGGGGGCGGGCACGAGACTAGCCGAGTACTCGTTTCTCGCGAGAAATGCCCTTCCCGTCGCTGTCCGGGCACTAAACTACTGCTCGGTACCGAGAAGTGATACTGCTCGTTGGCTTGACATAACGAGTAACAGTAACGAGAGTGAGAGAGTGAGAGGAGAGAAATGGCACGCAGACAGTGCCACCCATCATCGTGCCGTCCTATGTGTGAAGCTGAAAAGGAGGGGAGAGAGTGGCGAGACGAGGCGAGTGGGGAGTTGATAATGGCTTAATTAGGCCTAGATCTCCTTACCTTCCTTCACCACCTGCGCCTGCGTAACAGGGCTAGCCAAGTTTAGATCCCCACTACGACCGGCCTTCTCGCTAACCGAGTAGCCCGTACTTACTGGGCGAGAAGAGAAATTGGTCACGAGACGAGAAGCACTTCTCGGGACACGAGACGAGTTCATTTCTCGGGACCGGAACCGGTCCCGGCGAGAAGTAGGTCAGCTTCTAGGTCTTCTCGCTCGGGAAGGAAAAAGCGCTTCCCGCCCTTCTCTACCACCTTGTGGCTTGTTTAACTTACTGCTGAGATGAGTCACAAGAGCAAGAACGGAACGGAACACTTAGTATGGCTCCCCTTATTTTACAAAAGATGGTATAGTCCAACCCCCCTATTAAAACAAAAT
>NW_004797953.1:13191-16087 GCF_000002075.1 Aplysia californica | reverse complement strand
AGTTTGTTTGTTTGAATGAGTAAAGAGAAGCACATCGACACAATAAGGGTCACGTAGTGCTGAGAGAAAATCAAGATTGCAACAGATAGCAACAAAAGAGGGGGGGGGCTGTTCAAGCAGTTAGAAGACGAACTGGATGGGCAATAAACGCCATTCAATACGTTCATTAATTTATTCACTCCGCCCGAATTCTTTTCCCCTGGTCGGACATCAAATCCATTCCGGCTCTCTTCCACCAACACTGCTTTCGACAATCACAGGACGGCCCGAAGTGCGCCATGAAACGGCACCACGTTTTATGGCTGCTCCTTGTGCTTCATAAAACGCAGCCCTGCACACGCAATCAACAAGACAGAAACTGCAGAGGGAAGCAGCTGTGTTGTTTGGGGTCGGGTAAAGAGATGCACTTTTGATAGAGCAACGGTCATTTGGTAGAAGGAGAAAGGGAGGACGGGCAGGCAGGAACAACAGAGAGTGAAATAGAAGAAAAAGGGCATCTAACCACTGGAAGGACACAAGGGTATACCAGGTGCAATGAGCGAAAACGGCATCGGTTTAGCAACCCATCCAACATTATTTCAGAGGCCAGACCTCCGAGTTTATAGTTCATCTCTGGGAAGACTGAGCCAAATAGAGCCTATCCTAAGAACTCAACGTTTGGACCTAGCTGTGGCTCGAGCCCCCCGAACCCGCAGTCTCGCGATTACGGGTCCGGTAACCCAAACACTAGACTACCAACGCCACAAAATGAGCGATAAGCAGTAAAATTAGAAAGGACCGTAATTTTAAGTAGGTTGTGTCTATGCATCGACAGCCTCCCAATTTGTGCAATATCTGAAGGACGTTAGCACTGGTTCGTATGGATGCAACTGATCGATCAAATTCCTCAATTAAACGAGCAGAACCCTTGCTTAAGTAAATCAACGAAAATGCCATCATCAAACAGACATCTTGTAAAAGGTAGACTTCTTCGACTCTGTCTGTAAACGTCATTAATTATTTTAGCACGATTCGACTGCCCAGAGACATACGTGTCCGTTTCTTTTGGTGCGTTTGTATTTGTGAGAGGAGAGAGAAACACATCGACACATCAACGGTCATTTAGTGCGCGCGGGGGGGGTATAATAAACACAATGTCGGTGTGCCAACGACACGGAGGATTCAATAGTCATTACATTAGAGCTGTGTTATGCTCGGCTATGCTGCGGATTATCCTGGTTCGAATGCCAAACGGAACGTTCTTCAACATGGGTCGAAATTAGGGCGTTCTCAAGGCTTTCCGCAATCAACATCAGCATTTTCCACTGGCTTAGCCATAGCCAAAACAATTGGGGTCTGACAGACCCCAAACGTGCTCTATTTTTAGGTCATATGGTTAGGGACAGGGTTAGAGTCAAGGTTTCCGAGCGAGTCGTCAACGTGTTTAAATACAATTCAGTATCTCAGTTTTAAGGCTCACAAATTTTGGAGTCAGCTCCAGTAGTATCTGATGCCAGGTATCAATCCTAGTAGTACATGTATCTATTTTTGTTGGCTCGACCATCGCAAAGATTAACGGACTAAGATCAAAACGCTTGTTCCTCCGTGGTCGAGCCGGTCTGGCACTTTGAGCTGTGTGTACTGCTTTTCCTTTCACCAAGTGAAAGTCAGCAAGGGCACTTCATTAAAGCCGTTGGTATCATGCCTGACTATGCTGCGGATTATCCTGGTTCGAATACCAAACGGGGCGGTCTTCATCATGCTTCGTTTAGGGAATTCTCAAGCCTGTCCGCCTGTACCTCGCTTGATCCTATCACGGGTGAACAACGTTGGATGGCCTGCCTTTAAAATAACCTCGTAATGATAATGCTATTACAAACACATAATATATTATAATTATATTGGACGCGTTAAGACCATAGCCTCTCACTTTTTCCTAAGGCCACTTTTAATGAGTAGGCCTACATAATGAATGTCAGCCAATCCCTCGGGGCACAAATGAACAGCTCTCGACTAATCTGTTTAAATTACTTCTTGTCATCCTTTTTTTATACTCAGATCCCACTTTTGCGACCTTTATGAGGCTAAAATTGGTGAACTTCCCACCTGTATGAGCATGTATTTCCAAGCACAGTACAAGCCTAAAATAACATGTCATAACCATGGTTACCCCCCACCACCCATCAAAATTAGCAACTCGCCCACACTGACCAGGCTGGCAAGATCATACAGCCTTAGATCATACAGACAGCGGAGATTCGAAAAGAAAAATGCTTCCTTAATTCTGTTTCATAAAGGCGCAAAGGCCCGTACCGTCTGACTTTTCGACCGACCCGATTAAGCAGAATCGATGAGAAAAACGCGATGAGCGCATACCACACATACATACCGGTGTGTGAATGCAATTTTGTAGACAGAGCGATGACATGGGAAAGTCATCAGAGGTAGCATAAAGTGTCGGTGCCACAGCGGTGCAAATATGGATATCAGGTAAGAGAGAGAGAGAGAGAGAGAGAGAGAGAGAGAGAGAGAGAGTGTGTGTGTGTGTGTGTGTGTTGGTAAGAGTTTTACGGCGCTTGCAACTTCATAAGGTCATAATAATATGCGCGCGCGACGAATCGCCTTGTCTTGGCAGATAAGACAAGATAAGATAAGATAATATCATAGATAATATCATATAAGATAGAAACAATAGGTACGGTGTACTGTGTAGATCCACGAGGGAAATTTTGGGTGGATTTACCAAAACATCAACATGCGAAGATTCAGTAAGTACACAAAAATACAGTCATTACATTCCTGAACAATGCTACACATACAAAGATGCAAAACTCACCCATGCAAGTATAGACAACCTATGTTTCCGTAGGCATGAAGAGAGCTCTCTCTCTCTCTCTCTCTGTAATAGCTAAGTTTA
>NW_004797953.1:8298-12884 GCF_000002075.1 Aplysia californica | reverse complement strand
CGAGTGTCTCGCACATAATTTTTTTTAAAAGAATCAACAACTATTCGATTTCTTGCCGAGATCAAGAAAGATGTCACGGCGCACAGGCCTGTCAGACTTTTCGACACAACCCGATCAAGAAGAATCGACGAGGAGAACGTGTCGTGCACACACCATAATAACAAGCTATAACGACGTGAGGATGAGATCTTGTCGACAGGGCGATGGCAACATCGAAATGCGCCGAGTCATCATCCGTGGCAACTGGTGGGACAGCAAGTGGGCAGTCGAACCACTCGGCACCCCGGGAGCTCAGGAAAAAGTCCGTACATCCATTAACATGTGGCGCAACTCCACCGCCAGGCGAGAGAGGAGGAGGGGGGGGGGTGCCACTGGAACGCCTCAACCTCTTTGGCGCATGAGTTATCTTCTGCCCTGTACTGCCGTCTGAAGTACGTTAAAGCACCTCCCCCCCCCCCTTAATCCTCTCTACAACCCGCCCTCAACCCCTCCTCTCCCCGCCTAAAAAAATCACTTACTGAGAGCATTCTTCTCAGTGAATAGGACTTCTAAGAATCTAATGGAGGGTAAAACTTGAACCCAAGAAGAATTTAAAAAACACCCACGACGTCAGTGCCGTCACTACAAGACTACTACATAAAGTCACTTGAAAGCTTGACTCACTGCTGGGGTCTCCTGGGTACTTGAACATTCAGTTCATGAATAAAAGAGGCAAATCAATATGATAACATTTTTATCATATTGATTTGCCTCTTTATTTCATTAGCCCTATCATTTTGTACCCCAGGGGTTGTATTCTTTACATTTTAGAATACAGTACTTCTAGTGTGAAGAGTCTTTGAAACTTTCAGTATTTCTCAAAAAATCATTTTGACAGACTGCTATGCAAAGCGTACAGATAGGATTAACAAGTAAATTTCCTCTTTGGAAAATGGGGGCACAGAGATCCCCGCGTAGTATGGATACGATAGTAAAACATGATGTACAGATACGTCGGTGTCCATGGTGTTGCACTTAGTTTAGGAGACCACAGTTCAATTCCCGAGGGGGGGAAGAATTTTTATCAAGCATCTCGGTCTTTCAGCTGGGATGTTGTATCTCTAAGCGTGCCTTCTTAATTATCTTAATTGTATCGATTAAGAGATAAAAACGCTGACATATAAAAAACAGACTCACCACTGAGTCCGTGAGACACTTGACTAAGTAGCAGATGAACATGGAGCTGGACTCTCGCACCACGATGCCAAACACTTCCTGCTTGTGGCTCCCCTGGAAGAGAAAGAGAGAAAATAAACCGTTATGAACAGTCACACGACACCAGAAAAGAAAAAAAAATTCAATAAATATAGCATTAAAATCTCCCCAGATTTTCACCTCAGCATTTCTTTTATCAAGACTCGACTACTGTAATTCTCTTCTTGCCAATTCAAGTTCGGAAATGATTAACAGACTGCAGTGGTTTCAAAATAGAGTTGTTCGATTAATCTTTTAAAAAATCCAAAAAGAACATATTATCAGTGAAAGCCAGAATCGATGACAAAATTGCTCTTTTATGTCACAAGTGCATGAATAACAAAAGCATGACAATATCTTAAATACCTTTTTGAGTCATATCATCGGTGCAGCAAGCAATTCACATAAGT
This sequence comes from Aplysia californica, assembly GCF_000002075.1. Taxonomy (NCBI): domain Eukaryota; kingdom Metazoa; phylum Mollusca; class Gastropoda; order Aplysiida; family Aplysiidae; genus Aplysia; species Aplysia californica. Next base: position 11,241 of record NW_004797953.1, on the reverse strand, counting down.
TTGTTTGGGTATTTTTTATACACCAAAGACAAAAGCTAGCTTATGTTCTGTTGTACACATCAGGAATCATGAAAAGTAAGAAAATTACTAGCCTTGACCTACATTTTAGTTATGTTATAAGGTGCATCTTTGATAGAGCTTTAAGAAGGTGTAAAAATCGAAAATTCTCCAATATTGGCCTTAAGTTGATTGATTGCAACAGCGACGATATGTACCATGAAGACATTAATTTGTGATCAGTGGGTGAGAATCTCATGAGAGTACCCATGGTAAAGTCTAACAAATTGGGTGGGAAAACTTTTCCTTCTTATGTCCCAAAATGTGGAATTCACTCCGAAGAGAAGTGCGTTTTGTGACATCAGAGAGAGAATTTAAGAAAAGTTTAAAGATACATTTGTTCAACACTATCCTCTGCCAGTAAATTTTGTATGTGAGAATGCGTGTGGATCTGGGAGTCGTGTGTGTGTGTGTGTGTGTGGATGTGTGTGTGTGTGTGTGTGTGGGTGTGAGAGTGTGTGAGTGTGTATGTGGTGTGTGTATATTGTTTTTTTGTTGTTGTTGGTGTGAAAGGGTATTACAATGTGCATGTTCTGTACTTTGATTCGTTAGTTCAGTTGAGTGATGATTCTGCACTGCTCAGAGCTTAGAGCCTTCTTGGAATTAGTCGCTATATAATAAATTCTCATTATTATCATCATCATTATTATAAATGGAGAATCAGATTAAATGTGAAGAACTGTCAGACAAAACAATAAGAAGTCGCGTATGAAAAATAACCTATAATTGAAAATATCTAGCAGTTTTAGCCTCCATCCCCACAATTTACAACACCTAGGAGACAGGGTTCTTCAACCCTGACTGCCAAAACCAGACAAGAAGAGATACAGTATCAGTACTAACAAATGGAGATACTAGATAAATTAAACTAGCTCAGACAGGAAACAAATTTGTATCTTTTGCATGCAGTGGCAAAAGCCTCAAAGATACACCACAGACACTGCTAGAGATGTATAATTTAGAAGAACAAGAAGTTTCAACTTGAAAAAGGACATGCAAAGATGCAATGCCTTTAACAATCCTATCTAGGGGAAACAACTGCTTAGATTATATTGTTCATAACAATAGTAACAAAATTAAACAGTTGTTTCCCATGATAAAAGTCCATCATAAAAGGTGGTTAATCCGATGTATTTCAGCATTGTGAGGGTCGTTCTGTCTGCTTATGATGCTGCGTTTTTTGTTGGGTTTTTTGGGGGGTGGGAGGTGAGGGGTGGAGGGATTGTTTGGCATACACACACACACATGCATAGGCACACACACCCACACCCACACACGCGCGCGCGCACACACACACACACATACACACATACACACAACACACACACACACACACACACACACACACACACACACACAAAATCAGCTCAAAATTGGCAACAAAATGAAATTCAAAAAACATTTCTTTCCTCAGAACTATCGAGGCAACTACTCTCCATCAAACAACCACTATCTCCTCACCTGTGACACAAAAGAAATGTCCTTGAAGTATCGTTCGAGGATAGGCGTCTTTTTCTCCAGGCAGATCAGAGAGATGTCCTGCTGGCTGATCTGTAGCACCATGATCCTGTTGGCCGTGTGGGGCGGGGCGCCAGGCATGCCGCTACCGCCCCCACTCTGACCGGCGTCTTCCCCGTCGCCACTAGGATGCCTCAACCGACCCAAACTGACCTCACTCCCCTGTGTGCTGGTCTTATTCGCCGCACCACCAGGGCTATTCTCGTCGGTGTTTGATCCGTGGCGTCTGCGTCCTGGTCCAGCTGTCGGAGACGCCGTCTGCTGTTGTCGCGCCTGAGAAAAGACGTCTTGGTACGACTGACCAGACGATGATGCCAGAGTCTGACCGGACCCGCTGCCACCACCACCAGTGGCCTCTTCGTTGATGCTGAGGTTGCCGCGGCTTGAGTCGCTGTCCGAGTAAAAGTCCATGTGCAGAGCAGCAGGTTTTTTCTGTCCTCCTGCCATGCCTAAGAGAGAGGTCAAGCTGTCAGAGCTGGCCACACCACTAGGACTGTCTGTGCTGCAGGCCTTGGTCAGCGGGGACTTGGGCAAACCCTGCCACAAAAAGGCAACATTTGTCTAATTTAGCTGTGAGAAGCCCAAAGACACAATAACAGATATTTACTGCAGGGTAAAAGTAAGGCAAGCAGACAGAATCAAAAGAAAATTTTTTTTATCCAGCCAACAAGGCAACAAATAATAATAATCATAATAATAATAATAGTAGTAGTAGTAGTAATAATAAATTATATCATTATTTCAATATTACTACAACAACTAAAAATAACAATAAAGATAATAATGATAATAATAATGCAGATCATCTTTATAAAGCCCCTTTGATACATAACATGCACACATTATGTACGTACGACTTATTTTCACACATACACGTACCCACACACACAGGCACACACATTCACATTCACGCATGCAAACATACATACACACACACACACACACACACGCACACACCAGCATATGTTCACATAGGCACATACCCACCCGCCCCATACTTGCAAAAAAAATATGTCCTTAAACCAGCATACATAATATGCCCTTTTGATTAACGCATTCACATAAGCAGACACTCATACAATCATAATTAATGCCACTCTGTACATCATATTATGATCATACATAAGAGTACAACAATAAATACAAAGAGTAACAATCAAGATTGCATTTCATAAACGTATGTTTTTTGTGTTATCTTTTTATCCCTCAGATATTGACGAGGAGATTTCCAGATATATAGAACTAAAAAACAGATAATACACATCCTTCCCCTCCAACTCAATACTAACCATTCCATGCTGGGAATGAGTAAAGAAAATACTCAAACAACAGAAGGAAAGTAAAGAAGTAGATCGACACTGCCCCCCC
>NW_004797953.1:5111-7292 GCF_000002075.1 Aplysia californica | reverse complement strand
ACGGCGGGCGAGTCGAGCGTGTCGGGCAGGCTGGCGTGGCGTCGCCGCTTCTCCATCAGCTCCTGCTCCTCCAGCTTCCTCATCATCTGGTCCTCCTCCCGGGCGATCATCTTCTCCGCCAGGCTGTCGATGTAGTCCGCCGTCACGCGCTTGCTGTGCACCCGGGCCCGGCCCAAGTACTTCACCTGGACAGTCACATGAGAGGAAACGATCAATTTTTTGTTTGTTTTTCGTTTGTTTGTTTTTTGTTTTGTTTTGGCTTTTTATTTTTGGGTTTTTTTTTTTTTGGGGGGTTTTATTTTTATTTATTCGTTTGTTGTGGGGTTTTTTTGGGGGGGGAGTGTTGTGCAGCGCTTGTAACTGCATAGAAGCTAAGGTCATATGAGCGAGCGGGAAACAGTAAACATTTTTTAATAACTATTTTGGGGTTTACTTAGCGTTTTATAGCACATGCATCATCAAAATAAGAGCCGAAGATTAGAGATGTTACAAGAGAGTATCTAGTAACAAAGCACAAAAAAGAAGAAGAACAGATAAGGACGATTGATGTTGGAGAGGAAAGAAGAAGCAAACATACAGGAGCACCCATCAATCACCCACTTGGGAGCTCCCATGGTCTACAGGTTACGGTGTTCGCCTTTCATTCAATAGGTTCCGGTTTCGAATCCAGATAGCGATGGAAAAGTTTCTTCTCTAAACTTTTTTCCTTTCACATCTTTTCATGCCCTTTAACCACCATGTTCTGTCGTCTGCTTTCGTCTCCACTTTCTGCCCCCACCCCCTCATCTCCTTTGTCCCCTCCTCTGGGCTCCTGACTCTTTCTGCTGCCTTCCTACTTCCTACTGCTACTCCCGACTTCTTCTTACTGCTGTCTTTCAGCCACATCCCTGATCTTCTGGTAGGTAAGATCAATACCTAGCCTTCTCGAAGGATGAAAAATATCGGAGGTCACGAGTGCAAGTTGGGCACGTTAAAGATCCTATGGTGGTCAAAAATCGATAAGAGTAGGCTCCGCCGCCATCCGGGCAAAATTCAAAAATTTCCTACAAACTGAAAATGTTAAATGTGTCCAGCGCCCTATGACCTTATGCAGTTGCGAGTGCTGTAAAACACCTACCAACAAAACAAAAACCAAAACAAAAACTATAATTAAACAAACAAAACCACTCATTAAAAAAGAGGGGTGGGGGATAAGAGTAACCTTGAGCCCTTCATTCATAACTTTCTTTGGATCAGCTATGCATGTCCGAAGTCTCCACTCTCAGTGGGACCACATTTGGGTCGTCAAGAGAATTTGTTCCGAAAGAGAATACCCCGACAAATGCTTCTTAAAATGTTAAAGTCTGTGTTTTTTACGCACCCATTGACACAAATTAGATCATTTAGAAGTCGGGCTTCCGACCCTGCCTGTCACGTCCAACCCAAGCTGAGAGGGATACAGCATCACAGCAGGAAGATCGAGATACTCGATAAACATTCTCCTCACTCAGAATAATAATAATAATAATAACAAATGGCATTTATATAGCTCTCAACCCCGATTAAAGTACACTGGCTCTGAGCTCTTTACAATACAGTACAACGTACAACAGTAACATAAAACGGTGTGCTCTGACTAAATCGAACTCAGGCCTCCTGCGTGCGACAAGGAAACGCCAAACCGCTACACCACAGACGTCGATACGGACGCTTTAACATTCCGAAATGTTCTCAGCGTGCTGGCATTGACCACAGCTCTTCAAAACTCTGTAAGGCGACATAACAAGCAGGATCAACATCTCCGAAGAAGAACAAGTTGCCTAAATAAGAAAGAGGTCAAATACTCCTGAAGTTAAGGAACGGAATGCCACCCTCATGACCCAAACATAGACTAAGACTTGGGTGGTTGGCGTGGGTTCCAGTGTGGTTCGTTCCTTCCCCCAAATCGTGTCAATGAGGGCGCCAAAACACCTACATAAAAATTAGTTTAGTTTTAGTAGAGGGAGTAACAAACGTAACACTGTTGAAATAATAGCACGCTAGAAGGGGAGACAAGGACGATAGATGTTTTATAGGAAAGGAGAAGCAAACCACACCATGCACCCGCCAACCACCCATTACATTAAATTAACGGCTCATCCACAAAGCAGTCTGTGTGTGTGTGTCTGTGTGTGTGTGTGTGTGTGTGTGTGTGTGTGTGTG
>NW_004797953.1:2693-3708 GCF_000002075.1 Aplysia californica | reverse complement strand
TTGCACCATGTCGGGTCGGTTTGCTCGCCAGATTGAGAGAGGGCGCAAAGTGGCTATCGTGGCACAAACCGATCGCTGATTAACTCGACCCGACCCGTCCAGACCCGATCCCATCCGCAATGGGCACCCGGTATAAGACTGTCCTCTATGGTTATAACAATTCTGAAATTATGCAATCAGAGCCAAAAAAATGTGAAATTATGCGATTCTGTTAATTTTAACAAAGAATGATAAAGGAAAATAATCATAAATTATGCAAAAAAACGATCAAATTCTGCTAAGTTATGAGAGGTGCATAAAACCATGGGTACAGATAAGACCGTAGGCTGTGCTGTACTATCTTTGTAAGAACTCACCTCAAAGAAGGACTTGCTCTGGTCGGCGTACTCATCCGCGGTGTGGGCGACTCCCCCTCCCCCTGCTCCCCCCGCCGAGCCGGGCTGTGGTGAGGGTTTGTTGTAGATGTCCCTGGACGCTTCTCTGATCGCCTTGAACAGCTGTGGGATCTGAAGACAGCGAATAGAATTAGAGAGAGAGGAAAATAACAATAATAGCAACATACACACGCACACCAGCAATAATAATAATAATGATGATGATGATGATGATGATGATGATGATGATGATGATGATGATGATGATGATAATAACATTAACATTATGTATAAAATGGAAGATGAGATTTCCCCGATAATCTTAAAACCAAATGGGGAAAATAGAACAAGCTACATACGACCATAATACAAATTAAAGAAACAGGGGGGGGGGGAGACAGGCAGACAAATAAATAAACACCCCACCATAAGATAGACCGATAGAAGAAAAATTCAACAATTAGATGAAGATTCATTTTATAATTTTTAACGACGCCTCTTATCGCCTTCAACAGATCTAACTAGAGTGAAGAAAATCTCGTCGACTCAATAGCCGTCATTCAAAAGAAGGAGTAGAAGGAAAACGGACAGACAGACAGACAGACAGACAGACAGACAGACAGACAGACAGACAGACAGAC
>NW_004797953.1:0-882 GCF_000002075.1 Aplysia californica | reverse complement strand
GTCGCCTAAAAAAAAACACGTTTGTTTTCAGGCGACGAGTTGGGCGATTGATCCGACCCAACCCGACCAGACACGACACGACCCAACATGATCCGATTCCATCCGTAATGGGCACCCCGTATCAGTACTATCAGGATCAATCGGGGGGAAAGAGAGGGGGGTGGGTTGTTATGTTCCATTTAGTTTTTATCTGTTTCATTGGGGTTTTTTTAGTGTTGCATTGATAAGAGTTTTACAGCACGTGCGACACTAATAGGTCATACAAGTGATGAAGATTAGATGTGATGCTAGAGAGTAACATGCAAAGAAAAGACGGAGGAAAGATAACGACAATAATGCTATGTTGAATAGGAAAGAAGGAGCAAACCACACAAGAGTACCTGCTACTACTCACTAGTTTGTTTGTAAAGTGCTTTAAGTCTAGGTCAATTTCCGTTTCAGGGAAGGAAATTGGTGTGCCATGAGTGATTTAGAGCAGTATTGTAAAAGCATGACAGACGGACAAAAAAATAACAGAGGTGCAAAGTAGTAAAGAAGTATAATATGCCTTATCAGTGGCACCTCCAACCGCCAACCACCCTCGCGGTACGGTAAGGTATAATACTGTTTTGGGCATGGTTGGTGATTTTTATTTTTTTTTAATCCCCCCCAAAAAATCGATTTTTTAAATTTAAATCAGATTTTTAAAATTTAAATCGGATTTTTTTTTTATGTCGACACCGTTTGGGATTTTTGGTGGCTAAAAGTAAGTTCTTTTAGTGCAAAATATATTGTCTTTATTTTAACTAATGATTAATTTAAGCAATTGCAATAAATTTTAGAAAGCCTTAATCTGCTATATCAGTGAATTATGGCTACAGACAAAAAATGAAGAAAATGGTG
>NW_004797952.1:405136-435833 GCF_000002075.1 Aplysia californica | reverse complement strand
AGCAGGAAAGGATGTGAAAGGAGAACATTTTAGCGAAGAAAAGTTTCCGTCGCTATCCGGATTCGAACCCAGGACCTATTGAATGAGATGCGAACACCGCAACCTCTTCAAACAATGTGCCGACGTGTTGATATCGAATGCTCCTAGTATTACGTTCAGATCCTTCTATTTTAATCTCTGAACTTAGGAGAATTAAATGAAACCCATGAGAAGTTATTTGTCCCCTCGTGTGTATAGATTTTTTCCAACAAGGAAGTTCATGGTGTTGCGTTCAGCTCCTTCGATTGTTAGCTCGAAACTTCTCCCCATGACCGTTCTTCTTACCCCTTCTAATTATAGCCTACATGTGTTGTTATTGGTACGTGTGCTTATTTTTTTAAATGATTCTTTTCTCTGAGGAATGCGGGAACTGTAATCTTTACGTGAAAAAAAAGGGAAAATATTTTATTTTGAGAAAAAATTATCAGGTGATAGAGGAATCCAGACTTGAAAATGTAACTGTATGAAAGTACCTGAAAAAGAATAATTTAGTCTGATAATGAAAATAAAAGAAAAGACGTTACAGATCGATATTTCCCCTTTCAAATGTTGATGCTTTATGTTTCACGCCCCAATGGACACAACATAAATACTTTTATGATTTAGGAGGGCTTTGACCCAGTCTGTCAAGGCCAATCCGGTTAGAGAGCAATACATCTCGTCAAAAAAGACCAAGATGCTCGATTAAAAAAAACAACAACAAAAAACATAAACCAACAAATAAATCCATTCAAGCAAACAAATAAAACAAAAATAAAATAAAGAAAACAAAAATCAGCTTCGTGTTAATAATGGATAATAAAAGTGGTACTACAACACAATCGATCGGGTGCCTCAGACTAGTAAACCACTTCTGATACGGAATGTTCCTCGGTTAAGTATTGTTTTTTCCTTTAGCATACTTACCACCACTGAGCGCACGTATTTTCTTCTCAAGCCATATTCTCGCTTACCGTGTTAATCACATTGGGGCATGAAAGGGCTTTGAAAACATGGAGGTGCCTTGGTCAAAGAAAGCCACAGGGTTTACTAAACGTCAGTAAACAAGTATTGTTGTGCTATTTATTGATACCAGCCTTGACATAATAGTGTATACGATCATTAGGCTGTAATGGTTTGGACACTTTTGATGTAAGATAACGTCGGGTTGCCAAATGAAATCGTGAATTCCACACGAAGCAATTTTTACAGGAGAGGGAAAAAATGATTTTCTCCGTCATTTGGCGTACAAGACATATCGATAAATCTAGTCAATTACCTTTTAGAAATACTACTGTAGAACATTTTTTAAAATCGAAGATGGTCATTATTTCGAACAAATGGTGATTTCACCATTTTCATATGAGAATCTCGCCTGATGCGGTGTGGAATTCACGATTTTATTAGTATGATTTATGAAATGAGGTGTTGTATTCACGGTTATTAGGCAGTGTGTTTTCTCGTATTAGAAGCCCTGGTATTTTTAAAGATATATGAAAGCAAGAAATACTTTGGTTCAAAAGATTTTAAATGACCAATTTAAAACTGAGTATGAAATTACAGATCTATCATTCTGAAATGAATGGGATATTGTATGTAATCTATGAAATCCTACATTTGCGTGCTCTCTCTTTATATTTTTTTCTCCAGTAGTGTGTAAGTGTATGTCTCTTTTTTATTGGGCCCGGGAGGGGGGGGGGGGTGTATGGGTTGAGAACTTGATTTGTATCAAACTTCTATACTCGGCGAATGGCTGAATGATCATCTTTCATTGCCTTACTCTTTTTACCTCTTAGATCCTAAAAATTACCCTTTTCGATTTTTAAAGGAGAATGATACAGTGGTGGGGAACTGTTTGTTAAGTTTCCTTCGTTTCTGGACTTTAGAAAACTCTCCCACTCTTCGTTAGAGTTCCTTTTGCAAAGAATTTCTTGTTATGTATATCAGAGACTTCATATCATATTGCTTTAACAGATTGGTCTTCTTTTTTTATACCCGACCTGACAGTTTTGTGGACTGCAAGTTTGACAAAATCATAGTGGAAAAATTGATCCACAAATTTCACATTATATGGTCTTCGTTGATATATTTATAAAGATTGCAGTTCTGAAAATGGCAACGTTTCCCCCCCCCCCCCCCTTGCCCATTTATATGAGATTGACGCCATCTGATTAGTAGAAAAAAGTGCATATGATTGTGTCCAATAGTGTATTACATGCATACTTAGTATATCAATTAACTGTAATAGCGGATAGAGGTTCCAGGATTATAGATGTAAGTCATTGATCTGAGAGAGGTGATGATTTTAACATTAATAGTGGTGATGAGTGATGATGAGGGATTTCGTTTAAGTAATGTTAGCGTTAGTCCTATCTTCCTCTGCTCCAATGAGTCACGAGGGACGTGGGCACCCTTTATCCCGTTCCCTACTGGAACCATCTTTACGGTCACCGTAGTTCCGAAATGGTGGGCTCAGTCTCTGCTAAGGTGACATCGTTAGTGTTAGCTTATTCTATCGGGCCAAGACAAGTGTAGAGAGGAGCTAAGTGGGATGACAGTATAGTGGCAGGTATGTTGGGGGTATTTGTAAGCGGGTTGTAAATAGCAAGTTGGCAGATTATGATCTTTACAATTGCAGCATTCTACTCCCTGATCCTTTGCCCCGAGTAATCTTTTCGAGTCCGATTGAGCTTGGAGAGATTCTGACGCAGGATCCTCGAGCCCAAATCGAGAGGGCACAATTTACACAGAATATTGTATCCCCTCGCCTCAGGGGGAGCGACCTCAAACTCCCGAATCAAGTACCCTATGTCTGAATCCTCCCAGTCTCGTCCATTATTGGTGGATCTATACTTCCATTGCTAACGTTGGAAGCAATTCCTACATTTTAAAAAAGCCAATTTTGTGGAAATGCTGGCTGAATATGTTTTAGTGGTTAGAAATGACTAGAGAGCAAGCGGGAGATAGATAGATAGACAGATAGAGAGAGAGAGAGAGAGAGAGAGAGAGAGAGAGAGAGAGAGAGAGAGAGAGAGAGAGAGAGAGAGAGAGAGAGAGAGAGAGAGAGACGTGAGAGGGAATGAGAGAGCGGGAGGGGCAGTAGGGGGGGGGTGGCGAGATATGAAAGGCTTAGTGGCAGGCAATGAATAAGACGGCGATGATAATTATGAAGTTTTGGGGCTGGGGAAGGTAAACAGATAAGTAGATAGCCATATTGAGACAGAAGCAAATAGCGATAGAGAGACACAGCGAAGAGTATGCGGATTGGAAAGAAGGGAATAGAGAGAGAGATAGAGAGAGACATATACCTATCCTGTATGCATACAAAGTGAGAGTTAATTATAATTTGGTGAACAGGGTGCTAAGGGAATGGTTATACTATAGAGACTTGCCATCTTTTTTCCAAACATAAGGCGTCCATTAACTATATCTAAAGGGGTATTGAACAGTGTTATAATACAATGCCATTTTATAATTCTATGTAACTAAACGTGCGTTACCTTTTCCTTTCGTTCAGATTATTTGTGCTGTGCTGCAAGCAGCATATATTAAAACAATGCTCTCCCCACCACAAGAGCTATCGATGAACCCTAGGTACAGCTCCTTGAAACAAGAACATGGATATATAAACACGGAAATAAGGTCGCCGCTAGCACCTGGAAAATAATAGAAAAAAGTTGTTATCGATATGCATTGTGTTTTACTTTAAATAGAGTGCAACATGTGATATTTCAAATTCGATATCAAATAATATGAAAATATACTTTACGTCACCATACCTCATTTTACTGACGCACATTTTTGCAATCAGTATAATATGATTTGCTGTTTTTACTACACTATTATTTACTCCACCCTCCTTTCTCACGCCGAGTAGAATATTGGCGTCTGTCATCGGAAAATGTGTATTTGTGATTTGGAAGATCAGCTGAAACACATGATTCCAAAAACCCCTTAATCGTGAACAGTGGATAAACATATGTTCGACAAAGTCTGCTACACCACAGTATCACACAGTTCTGAAGATTTTATGCCCATCCTATTCAACAAGATATTTGTTGGGAATATATTGTGAAGTATTTTAAAATGTAGAAGGCGAAGACGAGATTCTTGCGTGGCCATATGTGCTAAACTATACCTATCTGCTATGTCCACTCCAAGCTTTTTCAACCAAAAGTTCTTACCGCATACCTGAACCTGCTCCCGCCCCAAGACAATTCGTCGTAACTCCTGATTGTTGCTACAAAGTACCTGAAGACTTTCAGCACTAATTCTTTCGCACACAACTGCTGCACACTGACTGTGTTCCAGTGTGTTGTTCTGGTTCAGTTGCTCTGTCCATGATTTTGGTAGGCCATTAATTAGAGCATAATAATCAAAGTCAAAGCCTGCGTAATTTCCTATTGTGTGTTTCATTTCTTCTTTTGTTTTCACCCGTCCCCTGTCATAAACCTGGTAAATGTTTTTTATTCCTCTTCTTATCCAATATTTCAGAAAAAGTGAATTACCTTTGTACTGTATCTTTTTGTTGTTGAAAAGAGGCTGCGTAAGAATGCCATTCACTTGTTTGAGCTGCGTATCACCTAACTCTCTTTGTACTTCAAGCCATGCTGTCATGACCGCTATCCAAAATGTAGATGCACCAGCTGACTTGATCAGATGTTTAGGGTTAATAGTTGCTTTTAAAAAGTACTTTAGACCACCAAGTTGATTGAAAATGATGTCTGTAATTTGCAACTCGTCCTCAGCTAAACTTTTGCTTATTGCTTCATCCATTTCAATAAGAACACTTTTTGTTGATCACGCACCCTGATCATACCTAACCCTCCCTCTTCTACAGACTTGCAAAGGACTGTTCTTTTAATCTTCTCCTTAGCCTTTCGGTTCGAGAACTTTTTCTGCCATAAAAATTTGAAAAACAGTGTGTCAATGTAGCTAGTGACCTCGTCAGGTAAAAACAGTGCTTGCATGATATACGAAATTTGCGACAGCAAGAAAGTCTTACAGAGTATTACCTTTCCATACAGTGAAGGGTTTCTCTTTTGCCACATTTTCATGATATTTTTTATTTTTTCTATCTTTCCTTTCCAATTTAGGTCAATTTTAGAAGCATCCTCGACTGCACTAAGGTAAATCCCAAGTATCTTCATTTTGCCACCAGTTGGCATCCAGGCAATATTCCCTGGAGTCTGATCATTATATTTACTCCTACCTATCCACATGCCTTTTGGTTTCAGATTATTGAGTCTCAGGCCCGAAATCCTAGAGAAGTTATTTATGTCCCTGAGGGCAACAACAAGATCATGTTGGTCTCTCAATAACAGCGTAGTATCATCTGCGTATTGAAGAATCTTACCCAGATGCACTGTCCTTTCACCTCTCTGTAATGACAGGCCTTTTATATCTTTATTACTTCTTATTTTTATGGCCATAAGTTCAACTACAAGGACAAAAAGAAGTGGACTGGTGCAGCACCCCTGTTTAACCCCACGCTCAGTGTTAAACAAGCCAGACAACCACTCCCCATTTTGCACACAGCAAAGTTGTTAGTGATAATGGTTTTAATCATATTAATAAACTGATCACCAAAATTGAACTTTCTCAAAGCAGCTAAAATTGATCTCTTTTCAATTGTGTCAAATGCGCGTTGGAAGTCTAAGGAGACCACCATTCACGGGATATCATATTCTGAGGAGCTAAAAATAGCGTCATCAAGAGTTCTGATATGTTCTGCGATTGATCTTCCTTTTAAAAAACCTGATTGGTCATGGCTGATTATATTTTCCATAATGCTCTGAAGGCGTAGAGCTAGCACCTTTGAAATGATTTTATAATCCGTATTTGTCAAGGTGATTGGGCGCCAGTTTTTAAGATCATCCCTTCGAAGATCATTTCCTTTATACAACAATGTGATTACCCCCTTTCTCTGAGTTGGCGCAAGCTGGCCTTCAAGCAGAGATTGCTCTACACACTGAAACAAAGGTTCTCTGAGTTTTTTCCAGAACATTTTATAAAACGGAGCCGTAATGCCATCAATCCCAGGAGATGAGTTATTGTTCAGTGTTTTGGTTCCCATGTCAAGTTCTTCGATGGTAATTGGTTTGTTACCTTCTTCTTGTTCCATCACGGACAATACTGGGTGGTCAATATTTTGCATCAGACTCGCTGTACCTTGGTCTACATCGCTTACACTAGCATCTTGTCTGTATAACCCTTCAAAATGTGTTTTTATTTCTTCTATGATCTAAGTGTGATTTTGTATTACAGTTCCTTTCCCACTGCACCTCTTAAGAGAAGTTATAGTATTACTACAGCTTTTAAATTTTTCCAAATTAAGAAAAAACTTCGTGTTTTTCTCACCCTCCTCAATCCACTTTACCTTTGATCTAATTTGGGCCCCTATAGTTCTATTAAGCTCTATTATTTCAACTTTGCTCCTTTTCTTCACGAGCTGCTGAAGAGCAATTTTATCATGGGGATTCACTACGATAAGTCTGTTTAATCTAGCAATTTCATTAATCTAGCAATTTCATTAGCCAGTGCGTTTTCTCTGTATCTCAAGGGCAACATAATTTAGTGGACTGTTTATTTGTGTGGTTTATTTAAAGCCCCCTCTCAATGACGCCGTGCATACGATTTACTTGTATATGAGTGTGGCTTCTAATAAGATTTGGTATTTAATTTCGGTGTTTGCTTTAGTGGAAAAGGCACTCACGGCATTAGAAATAGATCTAGATGCAATTTTGTGCTGACACTCTCACACACACAAACACACACACACACACACACACACACACACACACACACACACACACATACACACACACACACACACACACACACACACACACACACACACACACACACACACCCGTAGCTGTATAATAATATATTGTTATAACCTTTTATGCATTTGTTCACTTTGAAAAAAAGTCCATCAAACAACTTGTGAATTCAATTGCATTCAAACCATCTTGTGCCTTGTGTCATAAGTAATAGATGGCATCATACGAGGTCGCATTGAAGATTATGTGCATGCTTTTGAAACAAGAGCTGGAGGAATTGATAGGCAGTGCCAAAAGTACACCCTGAAGATTCATCAAATCATCACAAGGTCTTCTTGCCTAAGAGTAAAGGTTTTATCCGTGGCATGCGTTTTCTTTGTCATTTTCTTTTCTGACATGGGAAATTCCCACTTAGTCTAGCTGACGTGGTCAAGATTCAAAACACATACAATTCACACTGATTCATTTTGGCTCATAGATCGACATGTTCTTTTTATCTAGCACAGAATATTTCAGATGTCTGACACACGAGGCAGATTGTCCCTGACCTGAGCTTACTGTTTCGTAAAACCAAGGAAGCCCCGACTTACAAAATATGGGATCAAGATACAGTTTTCCAGAGCTTTGCCTGCGCTAGTTGGAGAGTACCCTCGGAAGCTTACTCACAGATTATGTGAACAGAAACTCCTTGGCTTGCACGCCCACTGGGGATTGTTTGGTGGTGCAGCTGGGTTTGGCTCTTCTAAAGCACTCTTTACAAAGTGCTGGAGGATGCAGGTTGTCATCAACAAATGCCTGAGGAAGTTCCTCAGGATCAGATGGGCAGACAGTGAGGAAGTATTAAGCAGAAAATGTTCAGACAGAAAAAAGCAGTGGAGATCGATTGGACTGAGCATACCATTAGGAAATCAGGCAGCTACTTAACAAATAAAGTTTTAACTTGGAGTCCACAGGTTAAACGATCAAGGGAAGGTCATGTTGAACCTTTAGAAAAGTCGTAGAGAATGATGAACCAAAAAATGGATAGATATTTGGAAAATACGAAGAAGCTAGCCCAGGGTAGGGAATAATGAAAAGTATTTGACCGTTCGGGGTAAACTAGGCGAAGATGAAACTGGCATGGGCTCTTTTAGAGCAGTTTACAATGGATGAGCCTGGTCATATCAACATCCTGCAAATTGTGATCTTCTGGTCACTCTATTTCAGATAATAAATCCACGTGCGAGTCTTTCAGCTTGGTGTATTTCATTTGCTTAAATTGCACTCTTTCGTGTTGAGAACACCGTTCTCATAGTCTTATGTCGTTCTTATGTCGCCCCATGTCAAAGTCCAAACAAAGACAAAGATATAGACAGTGAAAGATCTTGTCAGTTTGTTAGTGTTTGAGCGCTTAACCGGCTGCTTGCACTGTATGCTTCCCAGGAAGCTCAGAATGTTTCTGAGTGCTCTATGGTCTGCTGGGGTAATAATATAGTGTAAAGCGCATAGAGCCTGCTTTCGAGTGGGGACATGCGCAATACATATGAAATTCATTATTATTATTATTATTATTATTATTATTATTATTATTATTATTATTATTATTATTATTATTATTATTATTATTATTATTATAGTTCTTCTGGCTTCGTCTTTTAATATTAAGTAGTCATTTGATTTGGTTGACAATCACATCTGGGTTTCAGTTTATTAGTTTTTTAATAGTACTGACTATTTATTTATGGCTGTCCCCCCCCCCCCCTCTCTCTCTCTCTCTCTCTCTCTCTCTCTCTCTCTTTCGGAAGTTAAAAAAGCACCTTTGATCTGTTCCAACGCATCGTGTACTCTGAATGACACTTTTTTTCCCTTGAGGTCTGGTTCTGCTACTATTTCCAAGCTGGATTTTCTGCAGCATTCTTTGATGTCCAAAGTGGTTCACATTGCTCGGCTTCCCAAAATTTCTTCTCTAGTTAGGGAACTCTGATGTCAAATCAGTGAGCTTTTAATGTCAAACAAGATTTGGATTGTGATTCAACATGGAAATACACGTGTAATTTATACTTGACTAGGCTATTTATTTATTTATTGTTTGTTTGACAAACGAGCAAGATCAAAATTGTATAACTTACAACTAGACGGGCACACTCATTACACTTTCGAATGCGACCGTCGTTGTAAAACAATACCAGTCCTACACCTAGGAAACACACCTTTTAATCACGTGGCAGAGAGGTTTTCTGCAAAACACATGCAGTCGACATCATAAATTATAATCTTTAGCCTGGAAACCGTAAATACTGATCGACCAATGTGTTAGCTAAACGCATTCTCTCATATTTCAATGGTCTAAAGAGGCGTTTACGACACCAACCGTCAGCCCCGCGAGCCATAAACCGACATAAACCACAGGTGTGGGATTCACGGTTTCATCAGGCGACTTTTGGGGCACGATGTTTATTCATGATTTTCTTATATGTCAGATTACATGTTTGAGTTGAGATAACTGAAAAATAGTTTTTACAGGGACATGTATCTCACCGAGCACTATCAAAATATGCAAATAAAACAAAGATTTTCAGAAAATTATTGTGAAATTCACGGTTTTATCTGGCGACCGACGATAAGATTAACTTTAATGATCAGGGAGGAAAATTTAAGGGGGAAATACAATAACATCAACGTCCAAAGATTCAGCGTCAACAAAGAAATGTACTCATGACAATACTGTTCAATGTTACTCATACAATAATGCACAACTCAGTCACACAAGCGTACCCAAACAAATAAAGCGGGAAGGAAAAAAGTGCGAAGTTTACTCAAAGGATCATAAATAACGAGATAGGACAAGTCGTCATCGTCATAAAGTGCCAGATCTAAAACAGACACCGGCGACCATGGCTTGCCGTTCATTTATCCCCTCGAATTTTTTCAAATTCCTTTTTGTATTTGATCACTCATTTGTTTACTTTTTATTTTTCCAATAAGAATAAGATATTCCATACCTCAGTATCGATTTAAGGGTCCCAGAAACTACATTAATTCATTGTATACCATACTTGGAGTTATTTCAGCCTTGCACTTCCGGTAAAATAAATCCCTATATTTTACAAGGCCTAAGCTGATGATACCTCACAAGTGAAATATAAAAATTGGCATACATTACTGCGCTCACTATATTCGCCTTCTTACATTTTGTAAGCAAAGTATAGACTTGAATCACAATATTCCTAAACCGTGCAATGTTATGGAAGCAGCTTATTGCCCTCTGTAAAAACTTCGCTGCAAAGCCCACTCACTATAGGCGCCCAAATGAAGTGCCAAACACAAGTCTCCCACTGTTCTAATAGCAGAATAGAGAGTAGGCACAATTATCTAAATTGCTCTAATTTTGTTGCAAATTGTATCAAATAGTGAACCAGGATTGCTTCAGAGTGCGGTGATGTATTTTAGTGCTATGCTAGCAAGTCTAGTCCTATGCTAGCATACGACTCCCAGCCTTTGGTTTGTTTTGGTTGCAAAGTTAGATTTTTGTAACAGACTTGAATGAATCCTCTTGCCCAATTGGCTGGTCATTTGAACTTTGTTGGTCCAGATCTATTTCGCCAGCTGATATCAGAAGGGTATAGATTTAAGCCAGTTTAAAATCATGATTACAACCTGGCAATTTCAGTCGTACGATAAATCATGGTCTACCCCGACAACTCATGTAAAACATTATTTATCCTCACCATCAGCTTCTTTCACTCTGGTATTTGCTTTAATTTCCACCTATAATTAGTTCTGAAGTGATCATCTGTTCTTCCCGCCAGCTGTGCCCCGCATGCCTGTGAGCTGCCTCCAGATCTCGTTTCCAGGTGGATCTCGCCCCACCCCCCCTTCCTTGATGATTCTATATCAGGCTTTATCTCGTCTCTCCCTGACTGTCTTCCGTAATGAGCAGCACACGTGAACCCAAGTACTCCCTCGTTTTATTATTTTTTTTCCTTACATGGAATTCTCAACAGTCTCCTAGGAAACCACACTTCTGTAGCTTCTTTTTTAAAAAAAATTCTCGGTCTTTAATGATCACCCAATAACTTTAGCTTCGGTATTCACTAAAACATCTCCATTTTTCCGGACTGGACTCATTTGATTGAAACTGTCTTTTGCTATTGCAGTTTCCCGATTTGTTTCTGTGGAAGATAGGCTTTGTATGCAATTTTAACACCCTAGATAACATTATTCAATTTGTTGAACTGGTTTAACATTTTCAAACTTGGTTGTGAGAATATTAATATCAGTTACAGCTTTTAAAGTTTAAAAGTACTAAAGAGCATTTTTTGCACTCTCAATAACAACACTAACCATGCACGTATTCTTTCTCTATCGAGAAACAATTGAATGTCCTTTTCTGAACCTGCAATTAAATAATATATTGTGTCATCTGGATGCCTGATGTTATACTAACATTTTCTATGTTCATCGTGGGAATGCAATTTTTATCTGTATTTCTAATAATATTTTCATTGATGTTAAATAGGTCTGGTGATGCTTCTCATTCTTTCCTCACTCCTTTTCTAATTTGTTTATATTCATTGCGTTCTTCCTTAATTCTTACAGCAGCATTTTGTTCTCAGTGTAAATCCCCAATAATTCTTAAATGCGTTCCGTCTATGTCTAGGTGTCCGTTCCAGATATCTGGATAGCTCATCACGCCTAACTCTATCAAATGCCATCTCGCTTATTACACGACCGAATTCTACCAAGTTTCACATATATAACACGTATAGTAAGGAGTCTAATAATCTGCAATCAAATTTGAGAAAAAAAATTCGTTTCCAGGGAAACGGTGGCCATATTGGATTTTGTTGACATGTCTTACGTAATGAATACCGCACTTATCGCTCATGGAAATTGATTGTGTTTTTGCATGCGTGTTGACAAACATTAGATCTAAAATTTTTCTGTTATTTGTTTCCTAAATCAATTAGAAAATTTTTAATGAATTTTTTTCCTGGGATAGCAGTCAAGTTTGCAAAAAGTCCGTGAAAATCCACATTCCAGACACCACCACCAAAAATCTATTACATATATCAAAAGTTCAACAGATAGATTTTTAGTATTACATCTTCTCTTCGTTCTGTGAAAATTTCATGAAGATTGGATGAAACAAAATGGAGTTATTTTAAAAAGTATAGAGAAAAGTCGCGTTTTGAGAAAACGGCCGATAAAGAAAAAAAAAAAACTAATTTTATGAGGAAATGGCGGTGACAAACATGACTGGTATGGGAAAAATACGGTTTTGGGGGGTTCTTATGCTATGAAATAGTTGTAGGAGAAGCTGAGGAAGCTAAAAATGCCTACAACTCAAATTCCGTAATTTTGAGCCGAATATTGACTTTGGGGGTGTAGCCCCCCCCCCCCCCTAAAATAACCAATACAGTAAAAATGCTGACCTTAATGCGTTTCAGTACATCTTCTTATTTGCATTGTTTGGGCGAATACAGCATTTCAGGTACTCTTATTAGGAACAAGCAAAATTGTGTTTTAGATATATCTGTTCTTTTCCTAATCATCACCAAGTCTCTACAGAATTATTTGTTTTTCGGTAAAGAGACGCATTAAGCTTATTTTCCTCTGTAAATCACATTCTGTGGCACTTAGTGATTTGGGTAAAGCTACGAAAGCTGACTTAATTGTTCCTTTTGAATCTTACCACTGCCGTATACAGAATTTAGAAACTTTAAAACTGCTACATTAGTGCCCAGTTCTTCATACTTGACTATAAAATGTATAGAATTTCTGGCCCTATATATAACATTTCCTAGTTTTATTTTCTTAATCTTGTAACAGCTTGTGCAGGGTGTCTAAACAACAACACACAAAAAATCCTCACCTACTTAAAGGGCAATAAACTCGGTCATCTCTGCACTAATTTCAGTAAACTTCGAACAATATATATAATTCATCCAGGTGTACATCAAATTTGTAAATTGGAGGAAAATCAATCAGCGCGTTTGAAGAATATCAAGTTTTAAAACTTTCAACCAAAATTGATTAAAACGTGATGAGGTATTGTACATTGCTTTTGCATATTTTATATATTACCATATATGTGTTTCTATATAGGACCTAGTAAAATAAATGTAGAAGTGGAATGAGTGAGCGCTACACCCCAAATTCAGATTCGGTTCAAAATTATGGAATTTGAGTTGTAAACATTAATTTTAAGCTTCCTCAGACATTCCTACAACTATATCATCGCATAAGAAACCCCCAAAGCCTTTTTTCTTCCCATACCGAGCATGTTTGTCACCACCTTTTTCTCATAAAGCAAATATTTTATTTTTCTTTATTGTTGTTTTCTCAGAAGATGATTTTTCTCTATACTTTTAATAAATAACTCCATAATTTTTAATCTAATCTTCTTGACATTTTCTCAGAATGAAGAGAAGATGTATTATTAAAAAGTTGTCAGTTGAATTTTTGATATATAGGAATATATTTTTTTTGGTAGTGTCTGGAGTGTGGAATTTCAAGGGGGTTTTTTTCTTTCAAAATTGAATACTACCTCTGGAAAAAAATTCATTAAAACTTTTCTAATTTGTGTAGGAAAAAATCAACAGATGAATTTTTAGATCCATTGTTTGTTATCAAGAATTTTTTTTAAAATCCGTTAAAAAGAGTGCGGTATTCATTACAACAAATCCAGTATCCATGGAAACGAAACTTTTTTTTCTCAAACTGGATTGCGGATTTTAAAACCCCTTACTATGCTAGTTATATGTGTGAAATTTGATAAAATTTTGTTGACTAGTAAGTGAGAGAGCCTTCTGGTGTAGCCCCCTCCCTTAAATGCTTTTACCGATAATGTATAATTTTCACAAATAATTATATGTGTGTGTGTATGTGTGTGAGTGTGTGTGTGTGTGTGTGTGTGTGTGTGTGTGTGTGTGTGTGTGTGTGTGCGTGTATGTGAGTGTGTTTGTGCAGGGAAGGAAGGTTATATCTTATCCACATATCAGACAAAAAATACATTATAAAAGGTACTGATCCGAAATAGGCCGATTAATTTATTCTAGCTAAAATATCAAACAGATTGTAGGAAAACAAACCTCCTACACAATGTTTGGCAATTTCTTTTCCCCAAAGGATTTGCAAAAAAAAAAAAAAATTTATACGAAAAAAAGAGAAATGTCCCAGTTGCAATTGTTTGTAAGCTGTTCAACATTCGACGTGCTTTTACTGCACTCTTCATCACGTTGATCTTACCCAAAGAGTCTACATAACAAGAGGGGCCACTTCTCTCTTTGAGCCAATTAAAAAAGTATCCTCAAAATTCGGTGGCGCCCTCTTCGCAAAAGCGCACCTTTTACGAACAGAGTTATCCTACTTGAGTTTAAAAAAAAGTTTTTGAATGAATTTCGGAAGAACGCTTTTTTAAAATGGTTACGCGGACAAAAAAACCTCTTCCGAGGGAAAGGGTGATTGTTTTCTTCGTTTAATTTGAATTTAGAATGAAAAGCGAGAGGTCATTAAAATAAAAAAAAAAACGAAAACTCCGCACTGAACGAACCCGAACTGCTGATGAACAGCAGTCGATCTGCGCACGCAAGGAGATGCTATTCCTATTTTTCCTCTGGAAAAACGAAAGAGAGCTTCAAAACAGACTGCAGCGCCATCTGAAGCAAAGAGCGAACTTCCTGCGGCTGAGTGGCCCATCTTGTTATTTACTATCTTTGTGTTACCATAAGGGCATCGTATTCAGTAATTTCGGGTAGCTAAAAGACTTTCTTAAAGAAAACAGTAATGGAATAAATGGTGAAAGTAAAAGGAGAAAGGAGAAGAATAAGAAGAATATTGAAAAACTACACGAGACCATCATGGCAAAGAAAGGATGATTCAGGCTCATTCCACAACATAATGCTTAATCCAATGTTTTGAAGTTATTAGAAAATTAAAGAGAGAGAGAGAGAGAGTGAGAGAGAGAGAGAGAGAGAGAGAGAGAGAGAGAGAGAGAGAGAGAGAGAGTACAACTCATAACATGTCTTGAATACTCTTTTTTTCAGTTAAAACCTTGAGGATATTAGCAGGATAGCACGAGACTAAAAAGTAAGATTTCCCCCGATGTCTTGAAACTCCACCCATAGAAAATGACACTGGGATATTATAATCTTTACCCAGAGCAAATACCAAGTCTGTTTTCCTAGCACAAAGGGAGTCAACTTCGCAGGGCTGGTCATAATAATAATAATAATAATAATAATAATAATAATAATAATAATAATAATAATAATAATAATAATAATAATAATAATAATAACAATAATACAAATAATCATCATCATCCAGCGCCTTGCCGACTGACGTGGGCGATCATGGACCTCCACTTCCATCTGTCTTTCGATGCAGCAATAGTGTCTGTTGTTCTTGCTGCTCCCAGCCATGTTGTCATCTTGTACAGTATCTTTTCCCTCTGTCTGCCTCTGCCTCTCTTTCCATCAAACTTTCCTGTTGTTACAGTATTTTTTAATGCTTCTTTCCGCATTGTGTGTCCGAACAAATTTGCCTGTCGTTTTCTTATATTCGTGATAAGTTGTTTTCTATAATTTGCTTCAACCAGGACTTCTTCATTTGTTTTTCTAGCTGTCCATGGGATACGTAGCATGCGTCTTATGAACCACAACTCTGTCGCTAGAATTGTTCTTTCCAGTTTCCAGCTGTTTATTGATTGTCCACGCTTCGCACCCGTATAATATGATTGGCTCGATGTAACTTTTCAGTACTCTTTTCCTCGTTTCCAGTGACAGATTGATGTTTGTTAGTATCTATTTCATCTTGTGGAAGATTGCTTTTGCTTGGCAAATGCCGCTTTTAATTTCGGTGTGACATCTACCATCTGATGATATAATGGTCCCCAAATATTTAAAATGTTGTACTTGCTTGAAGGTGGTATCACTGATTTTGATATTGCATGTTGGGATTGGAGTTTTTCTGCTTATCAGCCTCGTTTCGGTTTTCTTGATGTTTAGGCTTAAGCCCATGTTGTCACTCTCTTCTATGATGACATTTACTAGATCCTGCATGTGTTCTTCATCTTCTGCTATTAGGACAGTGTCATCTGCATATCTTAGATTGTTTATATTATGTCCCCCTATCGAGATACCAGGCATTTCTTCTATGTGTTTCATTATATGTGAGGCAGCGTGGTGGAATCAGGCTTTCGTCAAAATAATCAAAGTGAAGAAACTTGCATTTTTCCGCAGGTTTGTGAATTTTCATCATTTTTTTGTTTTTTTGTTCAACACATTTCAGCCCCATTAAAGAACTCATTTCTGTGTGGATTTTTCTGAAAAATGTTGATTAAAGGAACAAAAAATGTAAATTTTCAGTTACCACGACTCTATTGACACTGTTCTTGGGCTATTATTATTATCGTAAGAATGCCTGATTTCAGAACCCCAAAGGCAGTTATTCTATTCTAAATTGTCCTCGGGGAAGCATAAGTTTGGCTCACCAATACAAGCACTATAAAAACGCCCTGACTTGGCCTCTGAAGGACTTTAACAGAAATCTTTCGACATGGGAGAGCCCAGCTCCTGACATACGCAGCTGGAGAGCAGCAGTCGCAGTCGGCAGCAAGTCGGTCAGTATAAATGCTGAAACGAAGAAAGACGTCCTCAACCTAAGCAAAACCACAAGTGAAAGTGTGGCTTTTGAATGCTCGAAGTATGGCAAACTTTTCTCTTCCCAGATTGGTCTCACTGGCCACAGCATAAGCCACACGTCATCTTACCCGTTAATTTTTCCAATTCTTCTATTTAGCTCAACACATATTCTCCTCTGCGAGTGTACTGTCATCGCCAGATGTTAACAGACGAGCGCTTCTTCTTCTTCTTCTTCTTCTTTTTCTTCTTCTTCTTCTTCTTCTTCTTCTTCTTCTTCTTCTTCTTCTTCTTCTTAGCACTGTTATTATTACTATAATTATTATTTCTATCATTACTATTATTATCATTATTGTCATCAGCGAAGAGTAAATTATAGCATTTATCGACCAGGAGAAAGCGTTCAACAGAGTGAACAGAAACAAGCTGTGGAAAGAACTCGAAGACTACACTGTAAGAGGTTTACTTCTAGATAACACTAGTGCCATTTACGGGAACAGCATAAGTACAGCAAGAACATCGGAGGGACTCACAGAATGGTTCGAGATAACGTCTGGATTAAGACAAGGTTGTGTCCTCTCATCCCTACTATTTATCATATATATGGATAGAATTACAAAGCAGGCCAACACAGAGCCAAACGCCCTGAATGAATTACTCTTCGCTGATGACCAAAGCCAGGCACACAAAGATGAACGAAGTTTTAAACACCACACCACCAGATTACACGAAGAATGTTAAAACTACGTCATGAAGATCAACACCAAGAAAACAGAGACAATGACAGAAAGCAGAAAGCCAGGACCACTCAGGAACATCAACAACAACTGTCTCAAATAGATCCAAGAATTTAAGTACCTCGGAAGTATATTCACAGAGGATGGGCGACTGAACAGAGAAATTGAAACTCGAGTATAAAAGGCCAATAATGTTAGTTACCAGCTTACTCCACTACTGAAACATCCTAACACCCCCATGACAACAAAACTCAAAGTGATCAACACCATATTCATCCCAACACTCACCTATAAATGTCAAACATGGACCACGAACAAGACAGTAGAACAAAAAATTACAACATGTGAAATGAGATGCCTTAGAAAACCAGTAAACAAGACCAGGTGACACAAAATTAGAAACTCAGTAATCAGAGAAATGGTGGGCACAAATGATGTCATGCATCATGCATCATATCCAACAGCAAAGAATCAAATGGTTCGGACATCTTATGCGATTACCAACACACCATCCAGGACAACGTGCCTACATAAAAAAAAATTCGATGGCAACAAGGCTAGAGGGCGACCGGGAAAGATCTGGATAGATGGAGTCAGGGAAACAATAACCACCCACAGCATCCCCCTGACCCAAGCTCTCCGGCTGGCGACAGAGAGACGTCTCTTTCTTCCCGGGACACCCAAGAGGGTATAACGGGCGGATAAAATTTAAAAAAGTAAAGCATTGTCATCATCATTATTATTATTATTATTATTATTATTATTATTATTATTATTATTATTATTATTATTATTATTATTATTATTATTATTATTATTATTATTAAAAATAAAAATTAATTATCATTTATCATTACCTAGGTTCATTTTCCACTTATGGCTCGAAACAACCACTCTAATACTCATTTACAGTTCAACGTCGTTAAAATTCTAAGCATAAAAACATACAAACAAACATACAATCAACAACAACAACAACAAAACCCGTACACATAGCTAAAACATAAGTATTGCGTTTAATGAATCTGTTTTTGTGTGTTCCATTACTTCTGGCGTCTAACAAAATAAACTGCAGGTTCATTCTTCCTGAAGGAAGATTTTTTTCTTTCTGATTTGGTTAATTTCGTACTAAAACGTACTATTTTGGGGTTCTTCTATGGTTAATACAGAGCTGAACGAGTCCGAACATTATTTGCCACCATGCTCTGCCAAACATTGAAATAATGAAAATAATAATAATACAAGATTAATAATAATAATAATAATAATTTAAAAAATAATAACAATTATAACAATAATAACCATACTACTACTACTACTACTACTACTACTACTACTACTACTACTACTACTACTACTACTACTACTACTACTACTACTACTACTACTATTAATAATAATTTTAGTGCTCAACGACTGCAACGGAACAATCTAACTTTCACTTATGGAGCAGCTTTCGACTCTGACTGTCAGGAACAATCTAGGCTGAGAAGGATGCAATGCCCCGACAGAAAGACTCAGATGCTCGGTAAACATTCTCCCCACATTGGAATAGAACGAGTGTCTTCTGTGTGCGACGGCAAGGCGCCTAAGCTCTTTAATACCCAATACAACAGTCCAGCGTTCCCGGATCGAAAACAATCGTATCATAACTGAATAAAATTAATCCGCAGGTGTCACTCGGTTTATGGGGAACTTACAACATGTCTATGGCTTTGTGAGACGAACTGAATCAATGTATGTGGTTTTCACAAGTTACGCACCAGTCGTTGTTATTGTCTTTAGCCCAATGAATGATGAGACGGAGTAATGGGAGTAATGATTTGGGATCTTGAGAACACATGAGCACCTGATCCCTCGCATCTAGATGTAAGTGGACACGATGTTTCTAATCAAAGATGATTTACTCTCTCTTGGATTCTATTTAGACCTTGTAGAAGAAGGGTTACATTAATCCTGTCCAAGTGCGAACCCGTGGTGAGATGGAAACAACGTCTTAGCAGAGAGACGGAGATACTAGACAAACATTCTCCCTCGAAACCACAAACACACTACAAGCGCATGGAGGGATGCCATTGTTGGTATGTCATATTCCTTTTCTCATGTGCACACCCCCCCCCCCAAAAAAAAAGGGGGGGGGGGTGAGTGAAGATTCCTAATCGTAAGGAGAGGACAGATTTGAAGGACACCCATTTTAAATAAGTGTTCACTTTGACACACGTAGGAACAAGTCTAATGACAGAACTGTTTTAGTCGTCATAATGATATTATATTTGGCAAGATCTTTTGGATTTAAATTACACTTCGTCTTCTTTTTTACGGATTTCATGGGAATTATAATTATGAGGCCATTTTTTTTATATCATTTCAATTTTTTAAACTATAAAACCGAAGTATTCTGAAAGTGGATTGCTCATTACCAATAGAAAAATAAAAACAAAACAACAGCAACACAATTCTCTCTGTTTGTGGCAACGTTATCGACTATGCGGAGCTTTCCTATCAACCTATTTCTCACTTCTTAGAGACGAAAGAGTTTGGTGTGGATAAGCTTACAAGCGTGGTTCTTATTATGTGATATTAATATTAGTAGAAACATCGGGTACTATTTTTTTCTTTAATGTGTATTTTTTACGCCTCCATCGACACACCTGAGATAACAATATAAGATGCCGTCGTCATACCCTGCCATCGAGGACAAACGGGCGGAGAGGGATACAATATCGCAGAAGAAAGACCGAGATCCCCACTCGGAATCGAACTCGGATCTCATGTGTGCAACAGCAAAGCACCTAGCCGAAGAACCACAGACGCGATCCGTCGGGGATATATCCCACACATCTAACTGCAGGTGCGATGCAGTTGAAACCAAGAAACTCGTCGAAAAATAACAACCTAGAAAAAAATAACACAATGTCCGAACCAGCGAATCAAAAAGAACAATAATTAATGTTTATTCAAAATTGTGTGTGTTACCTTTTCGTATAATATCTAATGAAGTCTTCTTCTCTTAGGGTTGGGAGGGGGTAAGCGGTTTTCCTCTTTAAAAAAGATAGAAAAAGTCTACCGGAGTCCTCCATTCGAAATTAACTTGACCTTCTAAGTAGATCTACGTTCTGGGTCTCCACTCTCTATGGGGCTACGTAGGTTGCCGTGATTTTATGAGCAAGATTTTATTATAATTTTAGCTTATTTTAACGACAATGGAGGGGAGGGAGTGCTCGAGTAAACATATAGATCGAACTACTCCTCTCGTCTCCTAGATGCCGGTTCGGTGTTTATGAATTCACATGTGGTGTTCTAATTATTTGATACTGAGATTCCTTCTACTACGGGGTACTGATCCACGTGGCGTCCATTAATGAGTTTTCTTTGTCATTTCATGATATCCAACTATAAACCGTAATCGGAAAATATGAGTGTAAACACTGCTGTTGTTGTATAGTTCATTGTTCGCTAGTTCGTTGCCCTCTAGTTCCTTGGTGGTCATGTGCCAATTACAATATAATAAGCTTATTTTACGTACTGGAGATATAAAAAGGCACTACATTTTGATTTGGTACAAAATTTAGTGTTTTGAGCCTTTACAATTTTCTTTTGAAGCGAGTAATACTAAGCACTCTAAAAAAAGCGGGCCGTGTTATTGAAACAGCGTGTTTGTGCCTCAAAAGTATTCACTACACACTCTTTAAACAGAGAAAATTTGTGTTTTCCCCGACAACGTGTATATTTGTCAATGCTTTGTTCTTGTTATTAAATTAAGGTATGTTTTTATCAAAAGCCACAATAACATTAATTTGATCCTGTTTCATCAAAGAAAGTTGACAGGTTTAATTCAGTATCTGAGAAATGGGCGTATGCTTAGTGCGTTTTTGCTGATGCCAGTACATTGAACGTCCACAGAAAGACAAACATTGACTGTCCTGCAACAGCAGAAATAAAATGCACAGAGCACGCCGATGGCCTTTTCTCTGATGTTGAATTAAACCTACTGTATTCTTAGGTAACAATGATAAGAAAGATTGAAATGTTATAACGGCTTTTAGCAAGCACATCATCACCACCCAGTGCATGGTCTGCGACAGAAATTGGCGATCAGGGTTCTCCATTCATTCCTTTGCTCAGATGCTCTTTAAAAAATTACGTTTCCCTGATTTTCCCCCACTACCCATTTGTTTAGATTCCCTAAGTAGGTTGCTCTGGTGCCTCGTTTGTCTTCAAATTTTCCAGTCAGAGCTAGATGTTCAAGGCATTTATGTCTATTCAGGTGTCCCAGAAACTGCATTTGTCGTTTCCTGATTGTTTTTAACAGTGAGTGTCCCACGTGGGCTTCATCAAGCACTACCTCATTTGATTTCTTTTCCTTCCACGATATTCTCAGCAGTCTCCTAAGAAACCACATTTCTGTCACTTCTATTTTATTTTCACTGTCTTTAGTGAGTGTCCAGCTTTCACAGCTATATAGAAGGGTTGACCATACCTTGCTTTTCAGAACTTCCATTTTGGTAATCATTGAGATGTTTCTATTTTTCAGGATTGGGCTCATTTTATGGAAACTAGCCTTAGCCTTTGCAATTCTCCGTTTTATTTCTGTGGAACATTTGGCATCAGATGTTATTGTATATCCTAGATATTTAATGAAACTGTTGGACTAGTTTGATCTTTTTGCATTTGCTAATGAGATTACAAATAGAATTTGCTGCTTTTTTGGATATACCATATCTTTTGTTTTCTGCTCATTGAACAATAATCCTTTACGTTCACTTCCCGCTACAACAGTAACTAGAAGCGATTGAAGGACCTTTTCTGAGTCTGCCAAAATTGCATGTCTGATGTAATTAATATTTTTTCCTTTTACGGCTTTGGGCAACGAGAAACCACTGCTGTAATATCCAAAGAATAATCGCTCCCCTCTCGGTAGGGACAGTCATGGGCAGTAAGGGGCGCCCGATCGTCATCCAGCTACTGGTTGCAAAACTATAAGTAAAAGACAACTGAACATTACCACATGGAATGTGAGAACAGTGCACCAAACATGCAAATTAGATCATATGGAGCAGGAAATGGATATGATGAAGCTTGATGCTAAATATTATGAAAGGCCTTTCAGAAGCTAGAAGGCAGATTGTAAGACCACGCAGCGGCAGATATGTGCTTCTAAAAACAAAGAAAGAAACATATAAAAGAAGTTTTTTTACCATCTAGCATAAGGCTATGGTCAGAATAAGCATCAATGTGATTTGTTTTAACGAGTATGCATCTATATAACTCTAAAAGATCTTGTAATTAATTCCTGCATTTGGTTGAATGATGCATCTGAAGTGATTTGTACACTTGGCCAGCTTTACGTTTCTTTTCATGTTGAAATGTAATGTGATAAATAGGTAATTTAAATTTTTAAGCATACCTGCATGTGTCTTTACGGTCCTCTACAGCCAAGAAAAAATTCTCCATTGGATAATGAAGTATTATCTTATCTTAAATTTCATGCAAAACAAAGAATAGAACTAGAATCTAACTCCGACACGTGGTCGGAAAAAAAATGCCAACTTATTGCCAACTTATTGATAATTTCCTAAATTTGGTGCCTTGAACACTGGTTGAAGTTTGAGTTTGTTTGAGAAAAGAGAAGCACATCTACACAAAAATAGTCATTCATCTAGTGCTGAGGAAAAGAAGATAGACAGACAGAAACAGGCAGATAATAAAAAAGTAGGACCTATCAGTGGCGTCCTCCAACCGTCTACATTATAGGACAATATTAAAATCTATTATAATGTATATTATGTATTATGTTAATGGCTGAATTGGTCGAGAACTTAAAACAGTGCTTCACAACAATAATATTGCAAAACCACTTGTGGAGGAATACCTTCTGCGGTGTTATGATCAGGCCTGATGTTATGTCCTTGGGCTTACGGGTATACAAAACAAAAAAGTACCTTGCATCCCCCGCCCCTTCTTTCTCTCTCTCTCTCTCTCTCTCTCTCTCTCTCTCTCTCTCTCTCTCTCTCTCTCTCTCTCTCTCCCTCTCTCTCTCTCTCTCTCTCTCTCTGTGTGTGTGTGTGTGTGTGTGTGTGTGTGTGTGTGTGTGTGTGTGTGTGTGTGTGTGTGTGTGTGTGTGTGTGTGAGAGAGAGAGAGTGTGTATGCGTTTAATTTGTAGAAATGTTTGTTCATTAACCATACTGCAGTTGATGCGAATGAATCTCTATACTTGTCTGGTCTCGTTTTCTTAGAAACACTACCTCACTACGACAAAACTGTTGGCAGTAGGGCAATGGAAATACGAATAGCACGATTAAATAATTAATAATTAAATTAAATGTGTCTTGATGGTACGGTTGGCCAGTACTACATCTAGACAAATCTGCCGTTTAGTCCGTTTAGTCAGTTTTGTAGCAAACTAGGACTTCCACTTTAGCCCTACTGCACGCAAGCATGCTGCTGGCTTAAGACTTTGATTTGGCTCGTTTTCTCTTGATCTATTTCAAACATAGATCTGAAGGATGTTGCTTGTGTTTGTGTTCTTGTTTTCTATTAGAAAAGAGAAACATAAAAAGATTCTGAACTCATTAAATCATCAGTCAACGATTGCTAGAAAGGTATTGTTTTAATCTATACGACTATCTGGGATGTTATTCATATACATCTTTTAGTTATTACAGGATGAGCAGAGAGAGAGGCATATATAATATATATATATATATATATATATATATATATATATATATATATATATATATATATATATATATATATATATATATATATATATATAATGACGGTGAAACGTCATTGCATGTGCTGTAGTACACATTTTCAGCTGATGTTTGGATCTAAAGATAGCTTTTGGTCTTCGTCAGTACGCCTTGGTACAAAAGCAGGAGTCAATTGTGGAAGATGCTTGCGAAGTTAGTTAATTTGTTTATTTTTATTGCTCCTTTCTATTTGCTTCTTCGCTCTGTTTCCCGCTAAGATTGAGCATATTTTATGAATAGGGTTAGGCTAATTCATTGTGTTGGTAGTTATTTAATGTGTTATTCAAGAAAAGTATATATCTAGGCAAGGAAACCAAAATCTGCACAATGATACAGAATAACAAGTTGCAGATCAAAGTCGAAGCGTTGAATTGAAATTAAGTAAAAAGAGGAAAGCATCCGTATTAGAATGAGAATGTGAACAAGTCTAGATCGGACGAAATATTCTGGCATAAGAGGTCAGAATGAGAGCAGAGAGAATGGAAGAGGACTGAAAAACAGACTTGGTTTACATAGATGCCAGTGGGTCACTGGTTTGCATGATATAAACTAGCTGATCATACAAAGTAGAAAAAAAAACCAACTCTAGTTCTAGATCTAGCCTACAGACGATGTGTCTCAAGGTCAAGTAGGCCCAAACGTAGATCTAGGCTAGTAAGCCTACGATTCTGCTGCTGGCATGTTGGAGGGGTCTGGGTTTAAGAGTTTTAATATATATTTGCATTGTTGTTGCAGTACTGTCAGTAAATAATTTTGAAAATGGCACCATAGATGCTTTTGGAAGAGAGACCGTACGCGAAAAGCGATGATGAAGGAGAACTACACAACTGCGCGCACACGCACACGCTTCTCAACGATAACCTGCTAATTATAAACCTGGCTAAAATGTTCCGTTATGAATATTGATAAGTTGACAAGGTTGTCTCGCGTTCGTGCTGGAGGTGCGAGATATTTGCCAATTTGTTGGTTTTCCAGGAGCACGGCCATTCCAATGTCTTTTACCCTCAGTGCAATTAAAACATCGCGACAGTCTAAAAATAAAGAGTGGCTGCTGGGTTTGACATTCAACAAGATTTCCAATTGTGTCTCTGATATTAAATATACTCTTGGGCAGCTATTTCATAATTAGATCTATTACGCGAATTTATTCTATTTTGACTAATGCCATGACATTAGAATATTTTTGGCGTTTGTTTGTGAGTAGCGAGTAATTTTGGCGTTTGATTGCTGTTTGCTTGAGCAAGTTTCATCAATGCCGGTTTGAGATTTACCAGGAGCACCCTTACCCAAAAGCCTAAATAGCGAACACAAAACAGCGACCGTCAACAATTGAAAAGGATACTCGCTTTTGTATAAAAAATGAGCAACAGTTTTGCTATTACATTAAACATGATCTTACAAAATTGTTATTGTTTATTTCCTTTTTTTTTAAGCCAGAAGTTTGCCGTATTTAATAATGAGGCAAATATAAATACTAAGTTTCGCATTTGTTTGATAGTGACAATCAGTTTTGGCGTTGGATTGATGTTTGTTCGAGTAAGTTTCATAATTGCCGGTTTTAGATTTACCCAGGAGCACCATCCTCAGGAAACATGCCAACACTTTACTTAACTTTTCACTTCCTATGATATCCGTAGGATGTCGGGGGGGGGGGCATGTTTTGGTCTTGTGCTTGGTGTGTAGTGTCTGTGATATATTATAATATGTTATGATGTTCCAGGAACTTTTTAACCCCATCCAGCAGGTCTTTCATGTTCTTCCTTTTGATTTGAAGCCGGGTTCTCAGGTGTTGTAAGCTCTAGATGCTAGTTGTTTCTGGGTATTCCGGTTAGATGTTCAAACCATAATTTAACTCTTTGACTCTCTTCGAATTTTTATTACTAGTGGTATTCCGGTTTGTAGACGTACGGTTTCGTTTCTTATAAGTTCTCTTCTTGTGACTCCTCATTTCGCATGCATTGATTTTTCTTTTTTTGTGCCTTTTTTAGACACTATGCATGGCACTAGTATGTTAATGTTGGTTTGAAGATGCTATTGATGAGCTGGGATTTCACTTCGGTCGGGATGTTTTTGTGACTGAGAAGGGGTGCTAGCTGGTAGGTCACTGTATTTGCCTTCATAGTTCTTCTTTCTATTTGTTTGTATATACGGCCGTCTTGTGATGGCAATAGAGTCATGATTAGGCCTGGATGCTACGGCGTGGGGCAACTTCCGAGTTTAGTGTTCTTGGACCGGGGCCACAAACCCAAGCTCATGCTTTTAACCCCTTCACTGCCTGGCCCATGACTGTCTTGGGGTCTCTGGTTGGACTATGTGTAGAGGCAAAGTATTACGTTTCCCACGTCTATCTATTCAACCCCTTTACTACCAGGCCAGAATTGAGTTATGGAGCACGTCTTCGAGTAAAAGCGCATTTCTGCATTTCATAAATCTTACTCTATAGAGTTATTATAACACATGAGTTTAATTTGTATTCGGAAAAGTAAATTGCTCTTCATGGTTTGATTTTTTCTTGGGTTCATTTTCGTCTTTTTAAGAAAAGGGGGGGGGGGGGTTTAAAACGCTTTTTAACCCCCCCCCCCCCCCCGCTCCCGCCAATATTTTTCTCTGAATATGCCCTCAGCCTTATACACTCCGCTGCCCAACACCCTCTCATCCCCCAATCCATTTTAACCCCATTACCCTTCCCGAACCCCCCCCCCCCCAACCCCCTAACTCTCTTACCTCAGCAGTTCCCCCACCCCCTCCCTTTCAAACCCCTTTCCAGTCATTCTCTTTTCCAAATCATCCGCAACGACCTAAACCCCTCCTCCCTCAACAACCCCCCGTCCTCCAAATCCCCTCATCCCCCCATTCCCACTCCCCCTCCTCAATATCCCCCATTTCCACTCTCCCCCCTCCCCAGCCCCTCTTTCCCACCACCCGTCCTTCTAAACACCTCATCCTCCCTTTCCCATCCCTCTCATTTCTATTCCCCATTTCTCATTCCCCCTCCTCAGTTCCCTCAAACCTCTTTCCATACCACCCGTCTTCCCACTTCCTTCATCGCCACATTTACTTATTTGTGTTGCAAATGCAGTAATACTTTTACTAAAGCTAGGCATCTATATTCCTATAGAATGGGATTTCTTAAACGCAGCAGGAATGTGCTTTTACTCCGACACATGCCCCATTACTCAACTTTAGGGTCTGGCAGTGAAAGGGTTAATTATTTTGCAAAAGTACTTCAGCGCACTGAACATTATTTTTTTTCTGAAGGCAGCGATGCATACAAATACACACACACTCGCAAACGCACACACACACACACACACACACACACACACACACACACACACACACACACACAAACAAACATACACACAGACGAAAATATAGACAGACAGGAAACAGACAGATAGACATATGTAGACAGCAGATAGGTTGATAGATAGATAGATAGATAGATAGATAGATAGATAGATAGATGATTGAGAAATAGAAAAACATGAATAATGATAGAACAGATAAATTGTCGTAAAGTTATGTTAACGGCTCAGAAGGGAAATTCCTATACGCATTACTCAGATACATCGAAATAGTCGGTTGACATAATTCAGATGTCACTGCGTCTCCTCTCTGTTGTTGAAGTCTTTATTTCTTCACAGCGGGCGTGGCCTTTTACTGAAAGCCCTTTCTCATTCTCAAGACAGAATGTCATCGTTCTGCCAATATTGGGGAGAGAAATTGGACAAGACCGTGCGACAGCATATTTCAATCCATACATTTGCTTATCAAATGTAGAACAGTGGTGTGAAACCGAGAAATATGCCCTGCAGGTGAACGAATCACAAAAAGAGACAGGAAGCGGGAATGTATCCTTACAGGGTTTTTAATGTTCTCATCGCCTTGAAGCAAGCCCATGGAATCGTACTTTCTTGAAAAGCATTCTATATTAAGGAACGGGGAGCAGTAGTTCAAAAGTAACTGGTTGACTTAATTATGTAGCTATGACTCCCCTCTGACGTTTCGAAGTCTAGAAAAGAGTTTTCTAGAAAATAAACCTAGTGTTGATCCAAAACAAAGCGCAGTCTTGAGTCTGTAAAGAAGTTAACTCAAGTTAACTCTTTTTGTGCCACACGCCAATACGTCAGTGCCTTTCTTCGTGCCCTTTGATCACGTGCAAATAGGGGCAAGAAAAGAGTTAAGGATCTGTATCTGTGAATTAGATGGCCTTGCAGTCAAACGAGAAACCCTTAAGATCACGAGAAAGACGTCGACTCGACAGACTCATAAAAAACCCAAATATTGTACTTGTGCTTTCTTGGTTTTTCAATTAACTCCGAAGTTGTGCAACATCAATTTTTGTCTAACAGTATGAATAGACCTTAAGATTATGTCACATTGTTTCGAATCCTCGAAGATTTATATGACAAACTGCTGTCGTCCCTTTGAAGAAAACGTAAAGAAAAGGCAGGTGGCCTATTTTTGAAAAGGGTCCTTCTGCAGAATACTGCTCCTATAAATAATACTCTCACCCCACAATTAAGACTTGAAAGATAAAAGGGGAAACCTTAATTCAAATTCAACACTGAGTAATTACAACGATGAATATATAAGCTTTAAATATTTACGCCCTTTTCAGAGAGATCAAACAAAGTGGAGGCTTAAACAGTGCGCTCTCCTCAATATCTCCTGTTTGCACAACCCGAACCGTGCACGGGGGCATCACTGAGTACACAACTTAGAGCCTTGTTACATACGATCCTCTACCCCTTGTGAACCTTTCAAACCGAGCAATGCCAAATGCAGTGTCAGACGTGGTCTGTCGGGAAATGTTTTGCTCAATTTTATTTTTGTTTGATTTTTGTTTGACTTTCTTTATTTGAGATTCAGGAGTTTGCATCTTTTCGAACGAGTGCCAGCCCCTCCCCATTCCCCATCCCTTTCTTTTTAGGTTCAGGGATATGACAAAATTCTTCTTCATGTACACCTTCTTGAGGTGCAGCTCCCCTGATGGTGGAATATGACGCATGAACATATAAACTAAGACGGTGAGATAAGATAAGATGGATTTTTATTGTCAAGACACTGAGTCTTTATTTTGTTGTTTTTCCACACAATCACAGACACATTCACATACTTTTACTTTTAGTTTTTCCGTCCTCTAGTACCCTTAGGATGTCGTCGAGAGGTGCAAGTTTCGGTCCTGAGCTAGGTGTGTAGCGTCTGTGATAGATATTTTATGTTGTTCCAGAACTTTTTAAACCCCATCCAGCCAGGTTTTCTTGGTTTTCCTCTTGTTTTGAAGCCGGATTCTCGGGTGTCTTAAGCTCTAGCCGCTAGTTGTTTCTGGGGCATCTTGTTAGGTGTCCAAACCATTTGACTCTCTGACGTTCTATGAATTTTATTACTGGTGGCTTTCCAGTTTCTTGACGTATGGTTCCGTTTCTTATACCGTCTCTTCTGGTGACGTTGGTGGTTTTGCGGTGACACCTCATTTCATATGCATTGATTTTTCCTTTTTGTGCCTTGTTTAGAGACCATGTTTGGCACTGGTATGTTAATGTTGGTATGAAGATGCTGTTGATGAGCTGGAATTTCACTTCGGTTGGAATGTTCTTGTGACTTAGAAGGGGTGCTAGCTTGTAGGTC
This sequence comes from Aplysia californica, assembly GCF_000002075.1. Taxonomy (NCBI): domain Eukaryota; kingdom Metazoa; phylum Mollusca; class Gastropoda; order Aplysiida; family Aplysiidae; genus Aplysia; species Aplysia californica. The sequence continues at coordinate 406,277 of NW_004797952.1, read as the reverse complement.
ACTGCATTTGCCTTCATAGTTCTTGTTTTTATTTCTTTGTCCATATGCCCTTCTTGTGTGAAGATGCTTCCCAAATATTTGAATTCCTCTGCTTGTTGGAGCTGTGTTTCTTCAATAAGAATGTTGAGTGTCCTTGGGTTTCTACTGACCTTCATATCTTCTGTTTTTGAGATGGAGATTTTCATGTTCAGTTAGTTACATTCCTCATTTAGTTTTGTGGTTTTTTTGTAATTCCTCTTCATCTGTATCTAATATACTCTGGTCATCAGCAAATAGAAGTTCGTTCAGTTCAGTGATGTTGTCATTTGCTGCTTTCGTGATCTAGTCCCTTGTAAGTGATGAAGAAAAACGGAGAGAAAACACACCCTTATCTCACCCCAGACCTGATGGGGAACCAGTGCGATAGTCTTTCTTACGGCACACAGGCTGTTTTTATAAAGTGTCCCCATGTTCTCCAGCAATTGTCCTGTTACACCATATTCCTCTAAGACTTCCCAAAGTTGACATCTATCTACCCGGTCGAATGCCTTTTCCTGATCCACGAAGACGATATTGAGGTTTTTGTCATGTGCAATGGCAGTCTCGCACAACTGTCTTAATGCCAAAATATCGTCTGTACATCCCCTGCCTTTTCTGAAGCCAAACTGGGATTCACTGAGTTGAGTCTCTCAAGCACATACACACGCGAATAAACGCATACTCTCTCACAAACCCTCTCTTCCACACATATGATATAAATATACATACACAATATAATATTTTTATCATTTACAAACAAGTCCAAAGTTGCACACAAAATGATATAATCAACAATAGTAAACAACAATAATGTTTAAGACGAATTCATTATCAGATGTGAATGATCTATTTCATTCTAATAGGGCATTGCAGTAATGTCATTTAATGGCAAACCAAACTAATCACGGAATATCATGGGCCAATGAATGGTACACCAGGTGATGATTCTGTCATGAAGATTCCCCACAGACAGAACATTATTATAATGTATAAGAAATCAGATATTTTAGACGACATTTTGATGCTAGACTTTTTATAACAATGGCGTTCTTTAAGAAATAAACACTCTCTCTCTCTCTCTCTCTCTCTCTCTCTCTCTCTCTCTCTCTCTCTCTCTCTCTCT